>NC_079895.1:10592542-10892542 GCF_024868665.1 Triplophysa rosa
AAATCCCCCCCATTCACTCACATTCTGCCGCTTGGAAGTCAAAGAATACGTGGTATTATTACTTTGATTGCATTATTCTTCAAGAAGAAAGTCACATTCACTTAGGATGCCGTGAGGGTAAGTAAAACATGGGGAAATTTTGATTTTAAGCATGAAGTATCACTTTAAAGGGATAGTTCTCCCCAAAGTGAAAATTCTGTCATTTCCTCACTCTCAGGTTCTTCCAAACCTGTATACATTTTTTGTTCGGTTAAACAAAAAGGAAGCTATTTATAAGAATGTCAGTAACCAAACAGATCTTATCCCTCATTTACTGCCATAGTAGGGAAAAAAAATACTATGGGAGTCAATGGGGGATGAGATCTGTTTGGTAAATGACATTCTTACAAATAAATTCCTTGGTGTTTAGCAGAACAAAGAAATATATACAGTACAGGTTTGACATGACAAGAGAGTGAGTAAATGATGACAGAATTTTCATTTTTGGGTGAAGCATCACTTTAAATGTAGACTGGACTGAACGATTTTAATTAAACCACTGTATACCAGTTGAAACACGAGAACAGAAAAATGCACTAATATTTTGTCTTAAATGCCTGCCAGTCTTTATTAAAGATACTTGGGACCTCACTGATGTCTTTGTCTTTTATAGATTTTGATGGGTTTTGATGATTTGATTTAGGTTTGCAAATGTAAGATATTTATCAATTAGTTTAACAGTAATTTTAATAGTTTCTTAAAGGTTAAATCTGAATGTTTAGCAAATAATTATAGGGTTTAACTGTAATTATTACAACATAAACCTTTAAATTAGACAGTGCTGAACTGTAAAAAAGATGGTTATGAACCGTAATTAATACAATGTAAACATTTAAATTAGACAGTGTTGAACTGTAAAAAAGATGGTTATGAACCGTAATTAATACAATGTAAACCCTGGAATTTGACAGTTATAAACTGTTTTTATAACAGCATAAACAAGTAAATTAGACAGTTATGAACCGTAAAAAAGAAAATTATCAACTGTAAAATATACGGTACAGTGGGTGCAATCCCGTAAAACCAATAACGTTGCAACCGTATTTTTTACGGTGGATTTCTGGCTACCACAGCTGCCAGTTTTTCACCGTAAATTTTACGGATTTTTTTTACAGTGCCGGCTTGAACTATGCACAGTGTTTATGTGACTCAGCAACGCTCTTAATGACAATGCCACAAACAAGCAGCAAATAACACAACGCCAAATCATTTTTCTTTGAAAAAGCGAATCAGTCTTATGATTTTCAAACCATTCTCCGTCCGTGTCTGACTGTCCTACTGAGAGCAATAAGAGGAAAGGAAGTGATGAAAACTTTAAGCCCAATCAAGGTGGCGGAATATTCCATAAAAACGGAGGTGAAATCGTTTCGTTGCATTGCAGCATTTTACAGCACTGCATTTACTTTTAGATGTAAAACACTCATGGAAAGTAGTACTACGAGGAAATATTAGCAAATTCAAAGACATTTTATTTTGAAATGCTATGATTGTTATCATTTTAACAAGTTTCATGCAAAACCCTACAGATGTAGATTTATGGATCCGTCCTAATTTACGCCACTGGAGCGGCCCGCCAGTTTTTCGCGCCTTTCACCATTTCGAGCGCCTGAAAGGTATGTGAGACAAAATATTAAAATAATAATTATTAGTAGTAGTATTTTGTATTTACTTTCGTTTCAAATGATGTAGTTTTTATGAATGTTTGCATGAAAGACAAACGGCCTGACAATTATTATGTTGAAATTGTGCGATATAAAGATAAGATAACTAACGTTACAGGTTACTATTTTTATTTCTTTCATTTAGCTAATTCATGTCTTAACCAAGGAAAAGTAACCTGCAGTCTTTTCATCTTTTTTTATTCAGATGGCATTTATGGAGCAGTTTGATTCAGTGGCACGGTCCACTTTACAAGGTAACGTAAACTGTTACACTTAAATTAGATACAGTTGCATTACTTTGGATATATTTAAGTGTATTTATAAAATGTCTAAGGGATGTTTGGTCTTAAGTGTATAAAAACGGTTGTATGGCACGATTATTCAATGTTCTTTTATATGTCATACTCCTGCACGAATCACGAATATACATGCATAGATTTATTGTACCAAATTGTACGTGAACGATATTACCGTGCTCTTTCCGAGGGAATCCCAGCCCCTGATCTCCGTTTTACAATGAAAAACGTGGAGATGGTGGTCGTGAGACACAACTAAGGAGGTAAACTTTACTCATTTCTTTTCAAAACAAAAGTCATTATCTTGTATACTATCAATCACTCTCGTTAACTTTTAAATACTTACTTCCATGGCTGGTGATGCTTGAATGTTGTTCAGTGATGTGAATGTTGTGATGTTGGGCTGATGTTGAATGTTGTCAGTGCTTATGCTCCACAAGTAGGTTGTGAGCAAGAGGAGAAAGACAGATTCTGGAGCGAGTTTGAGGAAGTGATGCAGAGTGTTCCCAGAGGTGAGAGAGTGGTGATAGGCGCAGACTTTAATGGACATGTTGGTGAAGGGAATAGTGGGGATGAGGAAGTGATGGGCAGGTTTGGTCTTCAGGAAAGGAACCCAGAAGGACAGAGGTTGGTAGACTTTGCTAAAAGTATGGAGATGGCTGTGGTGAACACGTACTTTCAGAAGAGGCAGGAACACAGGGTGTCATATAAGAGTGGTGGCAGGAGCACACAGGTGGACTATATTTTATGTAGACGCTGTAATCTGATGGAGATTAGCGATTGCAAAGTAGTGGTAGGAGAGAGTGTAGCTAGACAGCATAGGATGGTGGTGTGTAAGATGACTCTGGTGGTGAGGAAGATGAAGAGAGCAAAGGCAGAGCAGAAGACAAAGTGGTGGAAGTTGGAAAAGGAAGAGTGCCGTGTTGTTTTCAGGGAAGAGTTGAGACAGGCTTTAGGTGGTCAGGAGGTGCTTCCAGATGACTGGACTACTACAGCCAAAGTGATCAGGGAGACAGGTAGGAAGGTGCTAGGTGTATCATCTGGAAGGAGAAAAGAAGACAAGGAGACTTGGTGGTGGAATGAGGAAGTTCAGGAGAGTATCCAGAGGAAGAGGTTAGCTAGGAAGAAGTGGGACAGTGAGAGGACAGAGGAAAGTAGACAGGAATATAGGGAGATGCAGCGTGAGGTTAAGATAGAGGTTGCAAAGGCCAAACAGAAAGCTTATGAGGTTATGTATGCAAGGTTAGATAGTAAGGAAGGTGAGAGGGATTTGTATCGGTTGGCGAGGCAGAGGGATAGAGATGGAAAGGATGTGCAGCAGGTTAGAGTGATTAAAGATAGAGATGGAAATGTGTTAACAGGTGACAGGAGGGTGAGGGAAAGATGGAAGTGCCGATACTTTAAACCTAGGCTGGGCGATATGGCAAAAAAGTAAACTCGATAGTTTTTTTCTATATTGATCGATAACGATATTTATTTCGATATATATTTAATAAAAAAACTGTATTTAAAAGAATCTATTTTAAATACAGTTTGTTAACAAAAGTTAACCTTTAACCAGTTAAAATTCAATTAAATTAATGCACTGTTGCAACACAGAGGATATTAGGCCATAAACAACATGTACCAGTTCATTCAGTCTCATTTTGACTCCATTGACTCGTTAAGTAAAGGGAGTGTTCATTCAGTACATTCAACCAATGAAAGGGCTCCGTTACTGCGTACATTCGATCGCTATTGGCTCAGCACCTGCGCACATACATAACGCTGCAATAATGTCTTGCTCGAGTAGTTGGATTCATTCAATGCATTCAGTGAACCTTAAAGACATCTCACATAAACTGTAGTACATTTCTTTAATCTTGCAAGCATCTTACATACAAGGTTTAATATTTTAATGTGCACACAAACTCACTTCATTACATCTCTAATCTGTACATGGCAGCGCTGGTTTGTTTCATATGCACCAGCTCATGTTAGCAGGTATGTTAACGATGGATATAAAAACGTTTGTGCTTGAGTTTCGAAGTAACTCGCTTGCAATTAGGCCTCAAATTTGTTTTGTTTAACCGGCGATTGCGAAAAAAAATAAGACACTTGATAAACCGCGTGATGACAAGCTCGAGTGTTAGTTTCACCTTTGTTTCCGCTTCCAGTCAATGTTTTCCTCCTCATGTCGAGTTTTCTTTGCCAAGTGCAGTATGAAATGGACTTTGTACTTTGACGCGCATTGATAAAAGCTGCACGCTGACTGACTGTTGTTGTGTTTATTTCTTGCATTCTGTTAGACTGTAAGATTAATCCATATCGAGTCAAAATGCAATAGCTTATCATCGTTTTTGAAATACATTCTATCGCGATTCGATATGATATCGTTTATCGGCACAGCCCGACTTTGAGGAACTGATGAATGAGGAAAATGGCAGGGAGAGAAGAGTAGTAGAGGCAACTATTGTTGAGCAGGAAGTAGAAAGGATTAGCAAGGGTGAAGTTAGGAGAGCTTTGAAGAGGATGAAGAGAGGAAAGGCGGTTGGTCTGGATGACATACCAGTGGAGGTATGGAAGTGTCTAGGAGAGATGGCAGTAGAGTTTTTAACTAGGTTGTTCAACGAGGTCTTAGAGAGTGAGAGGATGCCTGAGGAATGGAGGAGAAATGTTTTGGTGCCGATTTTTAAGAACAAGGGAGATGTGCAGAGTTGTGGAAACTACAGAGGTATTAAGCTGATGAGCCATACAATGAAGTTGTGGGAAAGAGTAGTGGAAGCAAGGCTAAGGGGAGAAGTGAGCATTTGTGAGCAGCAGTATGGTTTCATGCCAAGAAAGAGCACTACAGATGCGATATTTGCTTTGAGAAGGTTGGTGGAGAAGTACAGAGAGGGTCAGAAAGAGCTGCATTGTGTCTTTGTAGATTTAGAGAAAGCGTATGACAGGGTGCCAAGAGAGGAGCTGTGGTATTGTATGAGGAGGTCTGGAGTGGCAGAGAAGTATGTTAGAGTGGTGCAGGATATGTATGAGAGCAGTAGGACAGTGGTAAGGTGTGCGGTAGGTGTGACAGAGGAGTTCACGGTGAAGGTGGGACTGCATCAAGGATCGGCTCTGAGCCCCTTCTTGTTTGCGGTGGTGATGGACAGGCTGACAGATGAGGTCAGACAGGAATCTCCATGGACTATGATGTTTGCGGATGATATTGTGATCTGTAGTGAGAGCAGGGAGCAGGTGGAGGAAAGTCTAGAGAGGTGGAGGTTTGCTCTGGAGAGAAGAGGAATGAAGGTTAGTCGCAGCAAGACAGAATACATGTGTGTGAATGAGAGGGATTCAAGTGGAACAGTGAGGTTACGGGGAGAAGAGGTAAAGAAGGTGCAGGATTTAAAGTACTTAGGGTCAACAGTCCAGAGTAATGGGGAGTGTGGAAAAGAGGTGAAGAAGCGTGTGCAGGCAGGTTGGAATGGGTGGAGAAAAGTGTCAGGTCTGTTGTGTGATAAAAGAGTACCAGCAAGAATGAAAGGAAAGGTGTACAGGGCAGTAGTGAGACCAGCGATGTTGTATGGTTTGGAGACAGTTGCACTGAAGAAAAGACAGGAGGAAGAGTTAGAGGTAGCAGAGCTGAAGATGTTGAGGTTCTCTTTGGTAGTGACGAGGATGGATAGGATCAGGAATGAGTACATCAGAGGGACAGCACATGTGAGATGTTTTGGAGACAAAGTTAGAGAGGCCAGGTTGAGATGGTTTGGACATGTTCAGAGGAGGGAGAGTGAATATATCGGTAAAAGGATGCTGAGGTTAGAGCTGCCAGGCAGGAGGCCAAGAGGAAGACCAAAGAGGAGGTTTATGGATGTAGTGAAGGAGGACATGAAGGTAGTCGGTCTGAGAGAAGAGGATGCAGGGGATAGGGCGAGATGGAGGCAGATGATTCGCTGTGGCGACCCCTGAAGGGAACAGCCGAAAGGAAAAGAAGAGACTTAAAATAGTGTCCTAAAAATTAAAGGTGAAGTACTGCCATGTTTACATCATTTTTATACAATCACACTAAACATCTTAATGATTGATAGTGGTTGTTTGAGTAACAGTTGATTTTCTGTTATACTGTAAGTAACCTAATTAGCCCAATGAGTGACCTGTATTGGTCCAATGGTCAAATATATATATATATTTGTTAATATTTAATTTCAGAGTGTTCTTTAAACACGTTTGAAGTTGGTTTTGTTTATAATAATTGTAATAAATTTCACCTGAATTCAGCAGGGACAGGAGACGGAATACCTCATAACGGAGAGATGCAGAGGTCTGGCTACATCTCTATGGATTACTTTTGTGTCTTTTTTATTCAATCAAAAATTCTGTGTTTGAAAGTAAAACTAATTATTTTGTAATTAAAAAATAAAAGATCGCAAAAAAACTCCGAAATTGATCAAAATTTTTGCATTGTGTGCAAATCTTTGAAATTTTTCATTTTTCTTTGTGCACTTCAAAAACTTTATTACGAAACCTACAAATGTTGCTTCTTTTCTGCTGTCTTTTTTTGCGGGTCTGAAAAGTTTTGCTGCGAATAAGGCTGTATCTCAGTGGGCGTTCTACACTCCAGGATGAAATGACCTCTCTTCATTGGTCACTTTCAATCGTAGTGCCACGCCCACTACCTCCCCCTCATAGGCCGCCAGAGCGGGGTAGGGTATGAAGAGCAACACGTCATTTGCAAGGTACTTTGGCTCTTTTAATACCTTATTTAATGTTATAAATCCTCTAAGTTCATAAATGTGGATAGCTCGTGTGTAACCATTCATGTTTTAATATAATTATGTAACGTTGAGCTACTGTACAGTAGTGATACCTCTGTATAGTTTGATAGCTAGTAGCTTGATAGCTTAGCCTTAGATAGTAGCTTTAGCTTCTAGAGTCTGTTAAACTAACTTAAGTTGTTTTATGATCTCTGTCTCATCGCGATAAAGTTAGTTTTGATGTGAGATTAGCCTGCGCGCCCTGGTTTTATACAGGCAACAGTCTTACACCAGATAGTATTACCATTCTTTCGTTTAATAATATTCACTCAGTGTGTACAGACATTAAACATTTCTCAAAATGCCACCTGAGAATGTTCTGACCTGATTTATACATCTATGGTTCTGACACTGTATCAGATTGCAAGGGACAATTTCATCACTCAATTAAAACATTGACCATACCACTCATTACAATCACTTCAATCTACTACAATCGATTTATATTCTGCCAATACCTGTCATCATTTACCTTGATGTTTGTTTTATTTTTCAAAGGTTGCTGTAGGTTGTAGGAATGAAGCTTAAAGCTACTAATAGGTGAGATTTGGTGCGTAAACTTCCTTTATAAACTATACTCTTACTTACTTTTAGACAACAAATGACTTTAATTCACTACGAACATTTCTTTACTTTATAAAAGGTTAGTTGGACTTTTAAGGCAGTCCTGCATGTTCAGAAATTTGAAGAGACAATTTGCTCAAAAGTAATATGAGGTTTTATTATCAGATGTAAAAAGTTATAACAAAGCTTTGGGTTGCCAGACAATCTCCTCACTCCGCCACAAAAAACCAGCAACCCAGATTATTTCCTGACATGCAAATTTATACAGTATATGACGTCGTTCGATCTTCAGGGCGTTCCTCTGTAATTGTGGGAGTGTATCCCCTCGGCAACCAATCACCATATACCACGTTCATCTGGCTCCATATCTCTGTAACAAAGCTTCTAAAGAACAACATGTTTCTTGCAACATATTTCTTTGCTAATTTGAGGAAGTGCCCTCTCGAGACAGTTTCATATCGCAAGACAACATGTAAAAATACTTTCAGTAAAAAACACTCAATCATCTAATACTTTGATTATGCAGCATTGTTTCTTAATCCTATGGTTCAATAAAACACATCAAAACTCATGATTATACTTAAAACATATGCATTGGATTAATTCATAACTCTGTGTGTGTGTTATTGGTTAGACTCGTCAAAACGAGCTGTGATGATTCTGCACGTACACACAGTATAGTTCCTCTTCTGCGGTTAAGCTAGTTTCCTGTTTTTCTTTACAAACAGTCTAATCTTGACAGAATTTTCACTGAGCAACACAGCAAACACATTTAAACAAACACAATGCAATGATTATTAATGAAATTCACTTATTGATTATATAGTAATTACTTCATTCATTCTCTGAATAATATTTCCCACAGTTAAGCGTAGCTGGTCCTAGTAGTCCAAATCATGTGCTACAGTTGATATTTTAACTAATACTTCCCTCAACACAAATAAACAAATCTTCTCGAATATTCAATAGCAATTCCTTGTTGGCTTAGAATTATTACTACAGGTACAAACCAACTTCTTCTGTATACAAATACAGTGAATAACCTTTTCAACTATACCAAATATCTATTAATCTTATCAAATCTGTACAAGCATCAAGATTGCTTGTGGATTAAAGCATGAATCAATCAGCTTTATACACATTAAGCCCAATAATAACACTAGTTTATATGCTAGTACTGTGAGAACGTTTAGCTGAAAATTAAAAGAGTCACAGAGTTAACGTACCATTCAGCTATAAAACTGACTGTCCCCATTGTAATTTAATTACAGTTTTGGATCAGATGACTAGACATGAAGCAGTAACAAAAGATAATGAGCAAGATCATATAGGGGCATTTAAAAACATTCACAGTACAGAGTAACAAGTTGAAGTAGATGAGATTGTAATGATAATTTTGTTGTGCTTTTGCAGGAATGATGGGGAGCAGTCTGCTCCGAGGCCAAGAAAGATGTCCAGTATCACTTTGTGGTTCTCGACTCTCCAAAATAAGCTGTGTGGAAAGGGTGCTTTGAGTTGACTGTTGTCATCCTCCTCTCTGCGGTTGACTCCAGTCAGTTTATAACAATAACAGTCTTGTAGCCATCCTTACAGGTCAATGTTTTCATGTTGTGAGTCACATGTGCTGATGTATCCACCTAAAGTAGCAGCGTAGTATGTTTTCACCACTTCGACACTTTTCCCCAGAAGATAAGTCAGATTCATGCTTCTTTTCTTTATAATCCACCACCACCATATCACCCATCATCGCCTGACTTTAGTGTAACCTCTAGTGAAGAGTCATGTGAGAAATGAATACAGGTTACTAAATTACAAGAAAACAAGTGTTAAAGGTATAAAAGGTATTTCTCCAACTGGGTGTTGACTGAATACAAACAATTACTATTGGTATACAAGTCATTATACACACACATACTAAATATTTCCAATTTGTTTTTAGTAATTTATTGGAGTAACATAAATGTACTAAAATCATACACGTGTGTTTTTCATTTTTATATTGACTACTTGGGACGTATATTGAAGGTTATTCATATATTAAACCTATTCAGTAGTGACGTTATACATCAGCAATGGAATAGATCGCGTTCACGTTTTTTATAGCATTTTTCTTGGGCCAACTGAGTTTAAAAGTGAGTAATGTTCTAAATCGTATATTAGACAAACTGTCAACCATGTCAAGGCTGAACGAAATAATTTAGACATGTTCTTTGACAAACGAATGCTTAAACTTTGAACCTCCTATTTCAAGTTTACAGTTGATCCCCCCCCCAAAAAATACATTTCAAAATTGTATGTGATATTTATCCTTCTGGGGAGTTCCTATATTGTGCAAATTCTGTGTAAATTCTGTAACTCGTTTCCAGAAAACACAGACCCTATTTTTTCATATAATACAAAGTGCAATAATTGTGGTTAAATGAGTAAAATGTTGTGAATTTAACATGTCGTTTATAAAATATGTAATATGGAAACTGTGAAAAAGGAGGTCAAACTTTTTTTTAATATTAATAACTTTTGTTAGCTAAGAATTTAATTCCCAAATTTTAATTAAATTGTTTGTTCAACTCAACAAACAAAATGAACAAATAAGGTCTAATGACCCTCAAAATAAACAAGTGTCTTGTTTTAGTTTTTTCCCCATTCGATTGTGTTAATTTTATACTACAAAAACAGACTTTTGAATGAAAACAATAACTAAATTGACACAATCTAATGTGGAAAAAAACTAAAATGAGACATTAAAATGTAAACAAAAATGGAGGTCAAAAAAGTTGTAATGGGCTTATCTAAACAAACCGCTATATGCCACGCGACCATTTTCACTGCATATTTCGTTTATATGCTGTGAAGCGGTTGTATACATAGAACTTAAAATTCTTCCAGTCCCGGTTTTTCAGGGCCTGTGGTTCCGCTTGTAGACATTTTTCGCAGTCGCTCTTCAGTGGTACAGTGCAAGATGTTATGAAGCGTTTCGTATGCCTTTCTACGGCCTCCACTTCTGCCTGCTTCCAGGGAACCTTCTTCTGGGAAGTTTTACCTTAAGTGGTCAGAAAAAAGATTTCTACATTACGACTTAAAGACAGTGATGATCAATTTCTTTTTTACAATGATATTCATAACAATCACATAGTCACATAAGAATTTTACTATCGTGCATTTTCAAGCTGTCAGCGCATTGACTCACGCATGTTTTAAATCGTCACGTGAAACGCAACAGACTCTTAACATACAGTACAGATGTGAATGGTCAGTGGAATCATCTATCAGTAACTGAAGATGTGCTGACAGTTTTTAGTTTTTTTTGTCGAGTTGGGACACTTCTGTAATGCCCCTTTCCTATCTGTAGTTTCTGTAATGCCCTTTACTATCTGTAGTTTCTATAATACCCCTTTACTATCTGTAGTTTCTGTAATGTCCCTTTACTATCTGTAGTTTCTATAATACCCCTTTACTATCTGTAGTTTCTATAATACCCCTTTACTATCTGTAGTTTCTGTAATGTCCCTTTACTATCTGTAGTTTCTATAATACCCCTTTACTATCTGTAGTTTCTATAATACCCCTTTACTATCTGTAGTTTCTGTAATGTCCCTTTACTATCTGTAGTTTCTATAATACCCCTTTACTATCTGTAGTTTCTATAATACCCCTTTACTATCTGTAGTTTCTGTAATGTCCCTTTACTATCTGTAGTTTCTATAATACCCCTTTACTATCTGTAGTTTCTATAATACCCCTTTACTATCTGTAGTTTCTGTAATGTCCCTTTACTATCTGTAGTTTCTATAATACCCCTTTACTATCTGTAGTTTCTATAATACCCCTTTACTATCTGTAGTTTCTGTAATGTCCCTTTACTATCTGTAGTTTCTATAATACCCCTTTACTATCTGTAGTTTCTGTAATGCCCCTTTACTATCTGTAGTTTCTGTAATACCCCTTTACTATCTGTAGTTTCTATAATGCCCCTTTCCTGTCTGTAGTTAAGACAATGCACTTACAAAATGCTGTCCTGTAATAGCTTGTGTACTAATTGAGCTCCTAACTTAAGTTACCATGGTTACAAAACAGTTGGGTAAGATTTTCAGACCTGCAAAATTGGAAGAGGTGAAAAAGGTGACAGCCATACGAGGGGGGAATGGGATTGTCATTTTTATGGAAGTAAAATAGAGACAAATGTGTTTGAAGCAAAAAGACGTGCTGAATAGCACTAACTGAAAAAAAAAACATGCATTGTATTAACAGTGCTCGCATTTTAAGGTTCTGCAATTCAACATGGTTGCATAAGCTGTGATTTTTTCAAATGTAAAAATTTCACTCACAGTTTCACCGTTTAAAAATTCAATAATCAAAATTCACCTTTTCAGACAATTTTCAGTCCATATTATTTCGGTTTAAAAATTTGAATCCACAAATTCAGTGGTTCAAATTCGACTTGAAATTCAAAGTTTCACATCCGGGAATCCCAGGAGAAGCAATAGAGCGCCGATTCCGCCAATGCATGATCTCTACCTGCTGCCAGACCGCTTCACCAGCAGGTGGTGCAAGTCGCTTCTGACGAAGACCAAAGCAAGAAATGCAGATACTTTTTATATGTTTGCAGCACAGTCCACTCATCTGCTCGATTAAGTGAATTTATTTGATCTCATAGATCTCTTATGCATCATCAAGAAAAAAATAATTGTTTCTTGTACTGGCAGCTTAGCTCACCACTATCAGCCCTGGAATGGACATGGAGCACGGGGACAATTCCAAGTGGCCTGGAATCAGTGGACTATTCATACATTTATAATATTTATTTATTTATTTAAATATCCTACCCGATCTACTAGTAGGCTACTGCCTATCTATAGTAATTCAATTCAATTCAATTTTATTTATATAGCGCTTTTCACAATGTGCATTGTTCCAAAGCAGCTTTACAGGAGCAAATAAGAAAAACACAGAAAGGTAAAACACAGCACAGTGCATGGTGTTTATAGACCAAGCAAGATCATTATAATAAATAATATCTAATAAATAAATGAATGCAGTCTCCCGGTGAGCAAGCCAACACTGCACTGCTCTGCTGTGGCGAGGAACCCAAACTCCAATGCTGAATAATGGAGAAAAAAAAACCTCGGGAGAAACCAGGCTCAGCCGTGTTGGACTTTTAAGGCAGTCCTGCATGTTCAAAAATTTGTACAGAGACATTCTCCAAAATCGATTAGAAGTTTATTATAATATGTAAAAAGGAGTAACAAAGCTTTGGGTTGTCAGACGATCTCCTCACTCCACCACAAGCCAACAACCCAAATTATTCAAAAACTCCCATATTTATTCAGTATGTGACGTCGCTCGCATCTTCTGACTCCTCCTCTGCCTTTTAAGGAGTGCTGCTCCCTTTCCACCAATCACCGTGAACCAGGTTATCTGACTCTGTCCTTTTTCTTAGTTCCTGAAAAAAAACATCTTCTCAAAACATACATCCTGTGGTCAGTCGCTAGTTTTGAGGAATGTTCTCTAGGGACAGTTTCTTTTGGGGAGTGGTCTCCTAGAGACAGTTTCTTGTGGCCGGACAACATACCAACATTCTTAACATTCTTTTAGTAAAAAGAAAACACTAAATCATCTAATGCTTTTAATTATGTAGCGTTGTTTCTTAATCCTATGATTCATTAAAACACATCACAACTCATGATTATACTTAAAACATATGCAGTGGATTGATTCATAACATTTCTTGTATGTGTGTGTGTGTGTGTGTGTGTGTGTGTGTGTTAGATAATTTATGGTTCCAACCCCCACTTATCTTGTCTCACTCCGTTTGCCACAGTAACTTTCCACTGAGTAAAATAGAAAGCACATGACAAAAGCACACAGCTTAATGATTTAATGAAAGAAAACACTTATTGATTATATTGATAATTAAATCATACTTTTATCTGAAAAATATTCCCACATTGGCCAAATGACTCCAGGTGGACTCCTAAAACCCCCCACGGAAAAAAAAAAACTCTTCGGATTAACACGATTCACATAGATTTTTGCCCAAAAGCGACTAGTTTGCAGGTATGATAAGTTACGATCTTTGATCAGTGTTTGCTTTAGTTGGGCTCTTGACTCTTGAGTTTAATGTTGAGTTTACTTTACTGTCTAACACATATGTTGTGCCAAAGAAAACTAAGATCCAGTGAGATCAGAAAATGATTGTTACTTCATCACAATGAGTGATGAGTGTGATATGTTATTAATATGTGCAGTTATGATACAGCTTAAAGAGAATAAAGCAGTGTTATGGACGACTAACAGGATAAATTATTTTCACAAAATTGTTACTTTTCTGAATCAGTTAGACATGAAGAATCGGTGTATGAATCTCAACAATGGTGACAATCATCAAACTAAATCAGATAAACAGATCAACTGCAATGCATGCTGGGAGTCATGAATGAGTTTTGTACTATGATGTTACCCAGCATGCATTGCAGCATGAAGCTTTCTTTCTGTTGATTGTCACCATTGATTCATACACCGATTCTTCATGTCGAACTGATTCAGAACTGTAACAGTTTTGTGAAAATCATTTATTCTGGAAATTGTCTATAAAAGTGCTAAAATCTTTTTAAACTGTGTCATAACTCCACATTCACATATTAATAACATACCACACTCAAAAGTAACTTACAGAACTTCATTGTGATGAAATAATGATCATTTTCTGATGTCACTGGATCTTAGTTTTCTTTGGCACAACATATGTGTTAGACAGTAAAGAAAACTTCACATTAAACTCAAGAGTCAAGAGCCCAACTAAAGCAAACACTGATCACAATAATGGTGATTTGTTTCAACATTAATTGCAGGTGCAAAAGTGATATTGATTCAATGCAATTAACATTGACCAATCAGTTATTTTTTAACATTGATTCAATGATTGCTTGCTGTCTGGGCATCCATGTGGAAAGGTACAATATGTGTACCTTTGAGGGTACTGCCCCAGTGACAACCATTGTACCCCTAAAGGTACAAATCTGACACATTTTTTTCTGACAGTGTAGAATCGGAACGGAACTTGCTGCTTTTCCCTACCCAGCTCACTGCACAGAAGACACAGAGGGATGCAATCCTGCGTCAGTAACCGATCACATGCACTGGGTTTTCCTCAACCCTAAAAATGTTTTATGCTACGCCACTGCATGTACTATAGAAGGCAAACAATATAGAACTTTGTTATTTGTTGACGACAAACTAAAGATCATCAACTTTCATCAACTACTTCAGGATAATGTTTCTGCTCTTCTGAATTCACTGCAGTTGGGAATCTACCTGGTTGGCAAAATCTCGTCACGGCTGAAAACAATTCATTTATTTGAACATGTTGAGAAATATGTGAGGCTACCAAAACAAGACAAATTTGTTGCAGTGCCGCTTCTGCACTTGTGCCAGTGATTTCATTTATATCTTGACATATGCACAGCTTATTAAATTCAGCTGTGTCTTTTCTTTTATGTTAAATAAACCTCAAAATTCAGTTTTAACCTTTAATTTTGACATTCCTGATTTTATTACATTCTTTACATTTACATGTTCTATGTCGTTTTAAACAGCTTAAAATGGTTGTTTACCCCAAAAATAAAAATTCTGTCATCATTTACTCACACTCTTGTCATTTCAAACCTGTATGACTTTCTTTCTTCTGCATAACACAACAGAAGATATTTTGAAGAATGCTAGTAAAAGAAAGAAAACCGTTGGTCCCCATTGTCTCGTATGGAGACCATGGCTTGTTTGTGGTCTCGTGTGGTAACCATTGTATGCAAATTATTTAAAAAGTGATGTAATAGCAGCGTACCACCATTAGATACGTACCTTGTTGCCTGGGACTTATTGGTGGCAGACAATTAACAGCCTCAGGAATATAATTTTTATAGATAAGGACTAAAACTATGAAATAAGTTAAATAGTTTATAAGTGTGTATATAATTTTTAAATATTTTATCTTCTTTGTCATAGCCATGCTGAGGGAGGTATTAACCAAAGTAGAGATGGTCCTGGACCAACAAACCACTATCCTGAGATTGCTGCAGCTGCGAGAGGTTCAAGTGCTGTGTTTAGATATTGAGGAAAGTTCTCTGCCCCTCAAAAACCTTCTTCGGCTGCTTAGTCTGGAGCAAAGGATGCAGCAGAGCCCAGATTACAAGCAAAAACTGATAAGAAACTATTTATTTTACAAGTTTTTTACTTAAAAAAATGTCAAATTGACACACAAAACATAACATGCAACAACTCCTTGATACGAACGAATGACTACACTGTAAAAAATTCCCTGTTAAATTACAGTAAACAACTGGCAGCTATATTTGCCAGCACATAGCTGTAATTTTACACATACCTACTGTAATCTGCAACAACAGTTTATTACTGTAAAGACATTATAATTTGCACAATATAATACTGTTATTTATGCATTTGGCAACGCTTAAGACTTACATTATATCCTATACATTTATACATAGGTATGTGCAATCCCCTGGGATCGAACCACAACTTTGCGTTGTTAACACAATGCTTTACCACTGAGCTACAGGAAAGCTTTTAGTGTTCTTGCTGTGATTTCCATTAATTGTTCAGAGGTGGGACCAAGTCATTGTTTTCAAGTCCCAATCAAGTCCCAAGTCAAGAGAGGCGAGTCCAAGTCAGGTTGCAAGTCCTGAATGTTAATGAACTGAATCAATATCACTTTTGTGCCCACAAAAATCACCATTGTTGTGATCAGAGTTTGCTTTAGTTGGGCTCCTGATCCTCGGCTTCAGTAAAGTTACTTATTCAGTGGTGTAATAGTGTTTCAGAAAGAACGCTTGTGCACTAAGACAGAAATGCTTAAAAACAAGTTACATGACATTTGATTATCTGACATTTATCATAAAAAAGTAATAATACTGATTAATTGATGATTAGTTTGAGTGCTCTGAATTGTAAATGCACATGGGAGAGCGTTAGACTGAAGATCTAAAGGTCCCTGGTTTGATCCTGGGTTTCGGCAAGCGTTACTCTGTCCGTCGCTTTGCTCTCGTTAGAGCAGAGCTCTTTGCCGTCACCACACCGAGCGGCCTTTACTCTGCGATCTGGCGGGTCGGCAACCCCTCAACACCGGGTTCCATGGTGTAATGGTTAGCACTCTGGACTCTGAATCCAGCGATCCAAGTTCAAATCTCGGTGGGACCTCACGTGCACACTGGCTTAAAATGAAAATGCAAGTAACACTGCAAGAAAACGTGTGGAATCTTAAGTGACAACTCGATTGTCTTCGGACGTGAAGCTCCTGCATCACGTTGCTTTGTGTAAGAGCAACGCACGTACCATGTGGGAGACTCTTGTCATTTGTGTCGAGGTGCCACAGCGAGGAGCGATACCTGACCCTGATGGCTTTTTGTGAATGAACATATGAGCAGGAATCAACACGAAGACCTTTTTCTGCAGCGGTGAGCCTCGACAGGTAGCATAGAGAGGGCTAAGGCGCACAAAGGCGTGAAGGAGGCTCCAAAAGCCACTGACGTGGAGAATGCAGGCGTCGGTCCCGCTACTTCTCGCATGCTAAGTGAGCGCTCTACCATTTGAGCTAATTCACCGGCGTTGTCTGCGAAAGACGCACTTTGCCTCGGCTCAATTAAACGGGGCTCACAGGCGGTGGAAACACCTTTCCCACGGGGCTGGACATCACAATTACGCAACACCGCTCGGCTCGTTGGTCTAGGGGTATGATTCTCGCTTTGGGAGCGAGAGGTCCCGGGTTCAAATCCCGGACGAGCCCTGCTTTAGGTCTTCCACTTAACGGCACGACGCTTGAAGAGCGCTATGCAAATCCAGAACGTGAAAACATGAGCCTCGTGGCCAGTTAGCTCAGTTGGTTACAGCGTGGTCTTAAAAACGCCAAGGTCGCGGGTTTCTTTCCCCATACGGGCCATTGACTTTTCTCTTGCATCCTGTCCATCACTCATGGCTACTGCGCCTAGGGTCCTTCGCGGACAGGCCTGCGCAAGTCGACGTGGCCGAAATGGCGGTACCTGACAACCACAAGTCTGTAAAATAAATCCAATAGTATGCCGAGTTCCATCTTTAAAAAACCAATTCAATCACAAAGTCCATTTTTGGCCGTCTAATGAAATTGCAAGGTCCATTTTTCATAAACCAATCACCGCACGTAGTCCATTTTTATCCATCATTGAGCGCATTCCATCCAATCTCCGCTCTAGGAATGTTATTTGCTCGGGTAAGTTATGTTATTTATATTTCGCTCGGGAATGTTATTTATATTTTGTTAATGAAATGGCTTATTTTATGAATAGCAAGATTGGCTCCGTAAAATTAGCCTACGATTAAAGTTACCTCAGCTGTCAGAATTCAGTCAACTGGATCAGGTAACGTTAACTGTCATTGATCCTAACAGCTAACAGTTATATATTTGTAATGTAAATAATTTTAGCCGGTGTTGTCTGACTTTGTGTAACTTCAGTTAGCAAACCTTATTTTTTGATAGGTAACGTTACCTAATTTACTTGTAATTACATAAGCATATCTGATATGTTAACCTTACTTCATGGGACATGGCGATGGTCTGTTAGCAGTGGGGGTTGACGTAAATCTTATTGTATATCTTATTTTGTTTATTAGCTATAGGCTACTGTAACATCACCGTTAAATTAAACTGGCACAAAATGTAACTGTTAACCCTCTTGTTGTGTTCCAGTCGAATTTGATCGATTTAAAGTTTTCTCTCTGAAAATGTAGTTTATTTAATCTGTCATGAGGTTCCATGACTTTGTCCACATAGGGCATCTGAACAAACAAAATAAATTTGGATAATGTTGATCAAATTTTGGGTGTTTTGTTTACCTTGTTTATCACCTGTGGAATTCCTGGTCAAAAATGACCAGTCATTAGAAGTGAATGGAGGAGACTACAATAAGTGTATAAAATTGAGTTCAGGCAAATGTCCTCATTAGATGGACACAGTTGAAATAGCACAATATATTTAATCTTAGTATTTGTTGTAGTCAAAATAATCCATACATTATGCTTTTTTAAAATCAAAAACGAGTTGTATGAGCCCAGGTCAATGAGGCATACAGGCCATAAATAGCAAACATGAGTTCAAAACTTGTACTGTATATTCACCTAATGTTGTGATAGATCTTTTTTTATCAACTTAAGTTTTTGTGAACATTACATGTATATCTATTATTATGGATTCATAATCTGCTATAATGTGGCAGTCATTTTGGACCAGGAACACAAAACTAGCTAACATGAAATGAACACAAAAGGAGGGTTAATGCCGTGTTGTCGGGCTACAATGGCAGTTAGTGTAACATATTCTGTATTGTTTTAGGCAACAATATGGCTTCAGCTAAGTCACACAAAGGCATGAGCGATGCTAACTGGTTTGCGCGTCTGGAGAGTTTTGCCCGAACAGGAGTTTGGCCATCTAGGGAGGGGAATAGACCTTCTCCCCGACAAAAAAGATGGCATGAGTTGTATCAGAAGGTAAATTATGCTGCCAGATTCATGTGTGAACTCGTATGATAATACATTGTGCGATTTTTAAATAAGTGATTATTTACATATGTAAATACAATGTAATATTGATATAATTATGATGACTTATGGCTGTTTTGAGATAACGTGGACAACAGTGTCGTAGCTATACTTTATGTTCACAGATAGAAAAGTGCCCTCTGCAAATGAGGGGGCAGACCACCCTTCTGAAGGAAGCTCAGATTTGTTTTTGTGGATTTCACAAGGTAACTTCAATTAGCCTAGTTCAAGTTGCATAAATAGATCTGTTTGCAATATCAATGTGTCTTTTTATCTGAAATCACATTAAGAAGACTTTATAATATTATGTCTGGTATATCTTTGTGCATGTATTACAGGTTCATCCACCAGTCACAGTGGATGCATCACAGAGCACACCTGCTCAAAGCACACCCTCCATCAGTGATGTGTCACGTTCTGCAAAGATGGCCAAACTGACATTGTCAATGGTAAGCAGACCTTACTATTGCAGGTATCAATGCAGACATTGAAACATCTCAACCTTTTCCTATAGTGTTAGGGTTTTGATATCATTGACTATGACAAACCTTTTCAGTTTGAAAAGTCAAGGTTTGGAGGCTCACATGTGGCAGCAGCAAAACCCAATTTGAGCACCCAGAGGAAAACCTCTCAGGTTAATATGAAAGACATCATGACTTTATCAAGACATCATCACATGATCACTACATCATTTTATTTCATTAAAAAACAATTTGCAATTGATCCCCTTAATAGATGATCATAATGTTTGACTCCACAGACATTAGAGCACTCCAGTTCAGCAGCAGCTTCTAGCCCACCCTCTGATCCTCGTCCTCCTCCATCCCCCAAACCTCATCGGCCTGTCATCCAGTCCTCCTCTACCTTCTTCCTTCCTCCAGCTCAGAGATCACAACGCATAAAAGAAACAGCAACACCATCGACTATTTCTGAGTTTGCTGTTGTGAGCAGCCCAGTAAGATGTCATTCAAAATATGAACATGCCTTTGTCATTTAATGCTGTCGTAGCTTATACTTAAACTAGTGTTTTTGTAAATATCAGCAGGTCTCATCTCAGCCAGAAGACCCTGCGGATCTCCCACTACTGTGGCCACAGACAATGCCAGAGCAGGACCAGAAGTGGGTGTCGGAAGCACTTTTTAGGGTTGGTGCAAAGGGAAAGCTGGAGCTGCGTGAAAACCTACAGTTGTGGTATCACCCCCCACAACCAGCCCTGTTGTACCACCAAGCTCCAACACCTGCTAGATTTTTTTCACAGCGGCTCTTGCTCTGGATGCCATATAGGCTATGGAAGGTGCGGCTCCAGTGTACTAACCCTGCCTGTGCCCGGCAACAGCTGTGTGGTGGTGGTCTGCACAGGAGGGTATGACAGGTGTTAGATATCGACAGATACTACAACCTGGTCACAGAGACCCTAATCTGTACCAGGTGTAGAACCAGCTACCTGTCCTGGAGTCATGCTGTGCTGCAGCAGTTGGACCTGGCCCATCGATCTGAATTCAGGGTCATCCTCACACGCAAGTAATTATTTTGCAGTCATGTTCACTCATATGCTACCTTTTTTGAGAAATATTTCCTAGATACCTGAAAATAAGATACTTGAATTAATACCTTTTGCCAAGGTATGCCTGTGACATTCGAGTTCTTCGCTTGTTGCGTGAGAGGGGCATGGGGAATGGCCCAGTGAGGATCATCGGCCAGCTGAGGGAGAACCACAGTGAGGAGTGGTTAAAACGTGTGGCTCGGTACACATCAGAGTGTGTGGCCTTTTTGGATAATCCTGGCCTGGATCCACTGCACTTCCAGGAACCACCACCGCTTGCTCCTGTACCCAGCTACAAATGGCTCCTCACTGTATACAGCCAGGACATCCTCAACAGACTCGATCACATCAAGGCCAGCATCACATCCACGTACGGATCAATTATAAAAATGGATTCAACTAAGAAGGTCAGAGGAGCTGGTTTAATGACTGTACCCTTATCTATAATGTATTGGTATACCAAAAGAGCTTTATTTGTCAATGTTACTGATTTGAATGTATGTTGTATTATTTGCTATGTTTATTGTTTCTTTCAGATCACCAAGAAGTTGAGTGGGCCTGCGAAAGGCACAGCACAGTGGCTTACCTCAGTAGGCAATGAGGTAGGTCAGGTGCTGATGAGTGTCCTGACTGCAAATGAAGGGGCTGGGTTAGACCTCATGGCTGCAGGGCTCATGGAGAGATACCAGAGAGCTGGTGTTGATCCTCCCACTATCCTGTATGTGGACTGTGACTGTTGCAAGGAAGTGGGAGAGACTAAACTGAAGAGGCGGTTCAGCGGCTGGCCTGATGTCATCGTCCGTCTAGACATTTGGCATTTTATGCGACGTCTGGCAGTAGGATGCACCACAGATGCCCACCAGTTGTACCCTACTTTTATGGCTAGGTTGTCGTCCTGTATTTTTGAGTGGGACGCAGGGGATCTCACTCTGCTGAGAAAGGCCAAGAGGGAGCAACTCACCCAACAGGGCTGGCCTGCAATGACGGAGGCAGAGCTTGACCGTCATATAAGCAAAGATGAGCTGGCCCAACACTGCAGGAGGAGAACACGAGGAGAGGAAACCACTATCCGCCTCCTTGATATGCTCATCAGAGAGCTCATGGGTGGCCAGGGGAATGATGCCCTTGGTATTCCTCTCCTTGACAGTGTGAGGATGCAGCACATCTGGCATGTCCAGAGGCGGCACGTCACCTGTATTCAGGACCCTCCAGATGTGCTGCTCTACACAGAAACTGGAACCCTAATCAAGGGCGGGATGGTTCTAAAAACGTATCGGTGTGCCAGAGGCTCCACATCCCTTGAATCATTTCACTGCCACCTAAACAGATTTATTCCTGGTTTGTCATGACAGAATATACCACATCTTGCCACTAATTCCTATTTATTTAGATATTTGCAGTTAACAGATAATGTTTTCTCTTTTGCAATTTCTCAAAACAATGTTTGGCTTTTTATTTTTTTTTCTAGGGAACAGCGCAAACAGCCTGAACTTCCAGATTTACCTCCTGGAAGGTTTGTTACGCTGGAATCTGGACCGGGCTGCAGCTGCTGTTGCAGGTGGAGGTTCAACCCTGCGTACGTACACAGGGGAGCTAGTTTACTCTGTCAATGAGAACTACAATAAGTTGTATGGCCGGAAATTGGTCCCTAACTTCACTCCACCTGGAGTACACACAGGTAAAGATATTTTGTTAAATGCAGTTCACGATGTAGCATGTTTTTGTTAAAATTACAAGTGCTTCTGGACAATAATAGTGTCATTTTGACAGATCAGAGAAAATTATACTACCAGAATTGTTGTACACTGGATTCTTTGCTCTAGGTGTCAGGGCAGAAAATAAAATGCATACTAGAATATAGAGAAATCCTGTCTTTTTATGATGCCCTCTGAATGACATGTTTTTTGTTCATGCAGATGCTGACAACAAAACATATTTACTGTAATTTAGAATTTCTGAATAATTTCCTTTAAAAATGTTTCCTGTTACAAATATTTCCTCAGGGGAGCTCATTGGAGTGCAGTACTTGTTGAGGCAGAATAGTCAGCCCCTAGAGGACATGTGCCCTACCTCTGATAGGATCTCTCAGTTGCTGGAGGAGATAGATGTGGAGGAGCAAGTGGAAGAGGATGAGGGTTTCATTGATTTGTTGGGAGAGGAAGCCACAGTGGCAAATCTTGTGGCATCAGATGACCCAGTCCTTTCAGGTTCACCAGTTTTACCAGCTGCACCTCTGCCCTATGTCCAGGCTCCACCAGTACCCAGTGTCCAGACTCCTTCAGCTGCACTACTGCCCAGCATTCAGGTTCTGCCAACTGCACCTCTGCCCGGCGCCCAGGTTCCACCCGCTGCACCACTGCCCTGTGTCCCGGCACTGCCAGTACCCAGTGTCCAGACTCCTTCAGCTACACTACTGCCCAGCATTCAGGTTCCACCAGCTGCACCGCTGCCCTGTGTCCAGGCTCCACCAGTGCCCAGTGTCCGGACTCCATCAGCTATACCACTGCCCTCAGCAATGGTAAAAGTTCCTTTTCTAGACCAATTGTCATTCATTTAGTCATTCACCCTTAAGCAGCAAATCCACAAACGTACTTAACAGCATGTAATTACCTAACCAACAGTTATATATTTCCAGGCTGTTGACGAGCACTGTATTCCTGGAATGGACCGGGTGGATGAGTTGGCGGAGTGTCTGGTGGAGCTGCGCACACAGGCGAGCCTCACACTTACCAACCAACAAGTTGCGACCATTGTGGGTTTGTGGCAGAACCTGGACCAATTTGATAAAGACAGGGTGATGTATGCTGCTCGTCATCAAGACAGGCTACTTACAGGACGTTTCAGGTCCCCTAAAAAGAAAGCAGTCTTCACTCCTGGTGTAGACAGCACAAAGAGATGTGTTTTGGGTTCTAGCGGCTCTCCAGCACAGTGGCCTAATTGCTGTCGCCTTGTTGAAATGATTTTTATAAGGTTGTGTAACATCCACCGAAGCCCCCAAAAACAGCGGAGAGAAAGTGTGGTCAATTTGTGGTCAATACACAAGAAACTGGCCATAGCCAGTACAAAGGTAAAATATTTTGCCCAAATAAAGAAACAATTACTAAGGAGCAGTGGTTACTGAATATGAGAAAATAACACACTACTGTGTGAATACTGTCACACTGTGATACAATCATTTTGCTCTCTTGGTTGGCTCTGTTCTTTTCTTTAATTTCCAGCCATATAGTTAATGTTAAAGTATTATACTTTGCACTTTTTATCTTGTAGTATTATTATTATTATTATAGAAAAGTTTATGTGTAGAGGAAACAATATTAAGTAAAATACCAAAATGTGTATATGTGAGTATGTATAAAGATATGTATACATTTAGTCATTTAGCAGACTATACTATAATACATATGGGAATATTGAATAAATATTAAACAACAATTAACTATTATATATATTTATATACACTACGTCAAACGTTTTTGAACTGTAAGATTTTTAAATGTTTTTAAAAGAAATCTTATCTGCTCACCAAGTCTTCATTTATTTGAACAAAATACAGCCAAAAAGGAATATTGTGAAATATTTGTACAATTTAAAATAACAGTTTCTATTTATTTCTGTTGGAAAATCATTACTCTTGTCTTCTGTGTGACAGATCCTTTAGAAATCATTCTAATATGCTGTTTGATAAATTATTATGATCAATGTTGAAAACAGTTGTGTACAATTTTTTCCAGGATTCTTTGATAAATAGAAAGTTAAAAAGAAAAGTGTTTATCTGAAATATAATCTTTTGTAACATTATAAATGTCTATACTCTCACTTTTAAACAATTTAATGCAACCTTGCTGAATAAAAGTATTAATTTCTTTCCAAAAAACCTCTTACTGACCCCAAACTTTTGAACGGTATAGGGATGTTGCAAAAGCTTAAAATAAAGATAAATGCTGTTCTTTTGAACTTTCTATTCATCAAATAATACTGAAAAACATTGATAATGATAAGAAATGTTTCTTAAGCATCAAATCAGAATATTAGAATGATTTCTGAAGGATCATGTGACACTAAGTAATGATGCTGAAAATACACAGACATAAAATGCATTTTAAAATATATTCAAATAGAAAACAGTTATTTTAAATTGTAAAAATATTTCACAATATTACCGTTTTTGCTGTATTTTAGATCAAATAAATGAAGCAGAAGAGGCTTCTTTAAAAAATTGCTGTTTAAAAACTTTTGAACGGTAGTGTATATTAATATGTATTTATTTAAGTATAGTGCATATATAGATATCTTTTTATATACTTATATTTTATGTAGCCTATGTACATAAAACACTTATTTTTATATTATTTTGTTCTTTTGTTGTTATAGTGAATTCAGTACTTTTCCACATTTGTCTAAATATGTATATAGTTAATAAATCTATTTCTCTAAGAAGACTGGTGTGTTGTATTTATTTGTTTTATTGCATTTAATGACATTCAGTGTCAGGTAGCTGCTCCTTTGCAGGCTGAATGAAATAGTATATTACAATATAGTGTGAATGCAGTAATAAGGTGGTTATTTTGCCTCTGCTGCCATAGGAAATGATTACCTTAATAAATGCATTTGGGCAAATGCATTTGGTATTATGGATAAAATGTTATAATGAATTAAAATTGTTTACTCCAACAATAAAATCAAACTTAGAAACGATACAATTGATAAAATCAAATACACACATTACTTACAAAATCAAGCTTAGAAAAGAAACAATCGATACAATCAAATTACTATTTGTGACGTGTGGATTCGAACCTACAACTTCCTGAATTCCTCATATTTTTCTTCCCCTTTTCTCCCCTCTTCTTCCCCTTCTAATACAGACAATTCATCCCCAGCTTTCACCTGTGACCAGAGCTGTATGTCTGTATCCACATGAGACCCAACGAAGGGGTTGTCCCAATTTCAGCTCTTTAGGCAATAAGACATGACTCTCATTCCCCAAACCAAGCTGACCAACAGAATTATCACAAGCCTTCCATCGGCACTCTCTCCAAAAGTGAAAACATCCCCATTATCTGCAACCAAAATCCATATTTCTTTAACTTGAAATTCTTTTTCATCATTATTCACCTTCATGTTATTCCAAACCTGTATGAATTTCTTTACTCTGCAGAACACAAAGAAGATATTTTGAAGAAGACTGTGCATTGGCCACCATTGACTTACATTATGGACACAAAACCACGGAGACATTTCTCAAAATATTTTCTTCTGTGTACAAGGATATACAAGTTTTGAATGACACAAGGGTGCATAAAAGATGACAGAATTTATTTATTTTTTGTGGGCAAACTATCCCTTTCAGCTTTGTGATCACAGAGGTCATGATCTGTCTGTGAGATGGATGTTTGTGAATGGTGTTAATAGAAAGGAGCTCACCTGTGACCAGAGCTGTAAGTCTGTATCCACATGAGACCCAACGAAGGGGTTGTCCCAATTTCAGCTCTTTAGGCAATAAGACATGACTCTCATTCCCCAAAACAAGCTGACCAACAGAATTATCACCCCACAGAAACAGCCTTCCATCCTCTACAATACACAGTTGTACAGGATTATTTAAATGTTTTGATAAATTAATCATTGTTCATAAAATATTATTTAGGAATATTCTTGCTACAGATGTTTTTAGTGGACCATTTGTATGCTATTAACATCAGTGATCAATCATATTTGAACAATCTATTATTTTGCAAGTTTTATTAACTTGCTAAAACCAAATTTTACTCTCATTGTGACGCTGCTTCTATATTATTAGTAAGTGCGGCAGAGGTGTGGCCACCAGCAGAAAGCATTTTGATTGGAGCATAATCACAGAAGGGGTGGAGACGCTGAAAAGTAATGCTGTCATTACAGTGACCCAGTCCCAACTGTCCATCGCTGTTTCCTCCAGCCGCAAAAATCTCCCATTGTGCTGGACACACAGACACTTTTCTCTGTCAGATGAGTATGTTTACAACATTAAGGTTTAAATATTAAAAACGTCACTTACAGTTGCTTACAAATGTGTGATCTGTCCCACAGGCAACAAACTGAATTCTCTCTGCTTTAAGAACTGTAAATAAATATAAAAATAAACAAGAAAAGCAACATATAGCTGCAAGTACAAATACTAAGCACGGGTAAGGATATTTATGCACTTCTATACCTTTTACACAGGTGGGTTTAGTAACTGGTCCTTTGGTTTTTAGACCAAGCTGACCTTTGTTATTATGACCAAATGCAAATAAACGTCCCTCTTCTGAAAATAGATAATAACAGAGACTGTCAATAAAAAATATATATCTGTAGTTATATATGAACATAAGAATATGAACATATGTTTAACACCTGTTACAAAGGACGAGTGTGATTGTCCACATGAGATGTGCACAGGAATATCATACTTTAGCCATAACCTGCACATTGTTGGCTACTTTACTCTTTCCAAAGGTAAATACAGCACCTGTATCTGTTATTAGAAAACAATAAGGATAACATATCCATAGTAAAAAATAACTATTTTACAGAACATACTCTCAGTCACAAACACTCAAACACAGAGCGAACCTCTACACATTCAGGAATGTCCATTTAAATCCATAGAAAGCTTCCAGGTTCCCAGAATAGCCTGTGTAGTTAATGCTCTCAGAGCTCTGAGGCTTTATTGTAATAATAAGATTTACAACTACGTACACATATGTACATATATCTATATATACACACAAACAGATAAATAGATCCTACCTGGTATTTCTGTATCTCCTGTCATCACTTCACCTCACTTCTGCTGATGACATTCCTGAACTGTCAGCTAACAGCTGAAACCTGTCATGAGTTACAGCTGAACCGGAAGAGTTACCGTGGCAACCGATGTGACAGTGGCCGAGATTAGCGTGTGTAGAAGCAAGACGCCAACATTGTATAAAGCACCAGTCCTTCCTTTAATAACAAGACAAATATTATATTTTACTTGTGCCACGATGTTTTTTATAAAACAAGCCACACGTGAACACAAAGTCTTGATCTGTCTGTATGCTTTTATTTTTTCGCACAAAGTTTTTTTTTGTGATGCACAGTGTCTCCTCAGAAGGTCCTTCTTGAAGATGAAGATTTGTTTTCTTCTGCTCAAACACTTTTTCTTCTGCACAAAATCTTTTTCTTCTGCTCAAACACTTTTTCTTCTGCACAAAATCTTTTTCTTCTGCTCAAACACTTTTTCTTCTGCACAAAATCTTTTTCTTCTGCACAAAACTTTTTTTCTTTTGCACAACATGTTTTTGTTATGCACGGTGAACTTTTTTCTTGAACGAAGACGTCCTTGAAAAATTAGGACACGTACAAAGTTTTTGTGGATGGAAAGGCTTCAACAGGTGCGGGTGCCCGGCTCTCCATTATTCTGACCAACGGCGGGATTCTGTGTGGCGGCCTCTTCAGACCTGCATCGTCACGTCGGCTCATGTTGCCGCTGCGATGAAATAAGTTGAGGTTATCTCCCACAACACCATTTCCCATTTTCTTCGGGCGAGCGACGAGCTTCATAGGAATGCAAGTTGGTTCCAAAGCAGGGGTATTCCTTGGCGTGTAACACACATTCTTAGGTCTCAGATATGTATGTTTGTTCACCCTCACCGGTTGACCCACGAGACCAGGCAGCCGTGGTAAGGATGGAACGGAGGACTTGTTAGTCGTAGCAGACTTACAAGAAGAGTCTTCCATATTTCCCTTTGGCAGGACGGTTAAATTTGAAGGTCTGGGCCCTCTACGCTCTGGAGGTCTTCCACCTGAAGCCAACTCATTCTGCACAATGTTTGTCAGAAAGCAAGTAAAAGATTGTGACTTCGGTCGAATCTCCGGTAGAAGAGAAGGTCCCGAAGATCTGCCAAGAAGCCTTTGACCTCTGACAACGAGGGATGGCAGTGTCTGCATCCTGTCCATGTTCGAATGAAGGAGTGACAGCAAATCCAACCGCTAAGTGTAAGTGAAGAGCGAGGATTGATCGCAGCAGTCAAACGCCGAACGAAGGTCTCACACAAGATTTATCTACGTTACTGACGCTGACGCCATTATGTCGTCACGGCGCTGTTTCGCAAAACATCATTTCAATGAAAACAGTTGGTTTATATTTCATTTGATCATTTTTAAGTGTATTTTAACTATATTTAGTTTAACTTTAACATGATAGCGATTTTACACCTTATTGGCTGAAATATAGGCCTAACGTTACACATATTTTAGCCCATTGTGCTAAACAGACCAACACATTTTTAAACTATTTTATGATAAGCAAATGAAAGTAACGTAATTGACGTGTGGTAAGTCTTTGAAAGAGTTTTCTTCTTATTATTTGCTTTTTTATTAGAGCACTGCAGGCGCGTGAACTGGCATGTCTCTTCAGATTCACCACAGATTCACTTGCGCGTTTGTTTATCAAAATCAATATTTGCAGATTCTCTTAAGATTAAGAATAATACTGATAACACTTTAAACATTTGCGGCAACATTTATTGAAGAAAAGAGAGTTACCGTATTAAAGTAATTTCCTTTCCGATTTCCTCAGTACAGATTTTGGAGTGCAGTTGCTTCATTTAACCACAAGAGAGCTCGTTTGCCCACTTTGTTTAAGCAGGGAGAATGAAACCGGACGATTTTCTGTATTAATAAGTAAAAACCTTCACCGAAATGTACTGAGAAGATGTAAAAAAAAACTATGTATCACAAAGTGTAGTTTTTTTATTTGATCTAAATCTCTCATTAGCATTGGAGAACACATCTGACAGAGAATATTGCTATCCGTATATTGTTCCCCTTCTTAAATAAAGTATATCAACGACAATAAATGACTTTACGGAATAGTTATTTTTTAACGGAATAAAAGTGTGCCCGCACCTGATTGAACCAGAGTAGACAATGAGATCTCTGTGTGTGTGTGCAGGACCTAAGCATCAATAATAGGGTACATCTATACATCTGCTTCCTGTATCATAAAATGTTTGATTGTCATATGCCTTGACATGTTTGTTAGTAGTTTAATGCAAAAATAATGTGAATTGAACTGGATGTGTAAACAATCCGTAGACATTTTAGTCTAAGCAGTAATACTGCTCAATACCTACATTAAGGTTGTGAATACATCCTACTAACACACAGAAATAAAATGTATACCATCACCTTGAATATATCCCAAGTCACTTGCAATGAAATGCATTCTTGAAATGCATATACTGACTAATACCTATATTGATGTCCAATAAAGAGGGCTATAAAATAGGATGTTTGTATTATTTTTTACAGGTAGATTGTATATGTTCTGGTTTCCTTGCATTGAATTGGAAATATACTGTTTGTCTGTGCAGAAAAGGCCGATGTGTTGTTGTGTCACTCAGGTTTTCCATTGTGATACACCCCCTCAAAGCACTGTAAACATTTAACATACATGATAAATATCTTTTGCATGTCTACTTTACCGAAGACAAAAAAGCAGTAAATTCCAGTATAATATAGAACAATTAACTACATTTAAAAGAGTGGTGCATTTAAAAGAGGTCATTGTAGAAAGTGGAATTTTCAAGTTATGGCTGCTGATCTTAGCATGAGCATGAAAGTGTGGCGTTCATTTAGCTCTGATTCATTGTGATTTTTCACAACCGCTTGCCCTGTTTGTGGTACCAGATTATAGAGAGATCAGACCAGCACCGGTGTCAAAGGTTTAGGATTTAAGTAAAGTTTAGATTGTAAATAAAACAATGAAACTAAATAGGTACAATAAATAGAGGCAATGTTTTGAAATAAACTAAATTCCTCCAAAAATATAGAATAATAAAAACAATAAACAATAAAATAAATAAATTGCAAATGGAGACAGAGAGTGAGAGGTTTACAGGGTGAGGTTGAGAAGAGTCAGAGAATAAGGGTGGAGATGAGAGAGAGAGCAGAAGAACAGGTTTGTAAATCTTTCGAGACATTCCACCCATTCCAAAAGCTTCTCGGCTTCTCTATCGATGGCTTAGTGCATGTACAATTATTTAAACTGAAACCTCACTTGTGATCTTATCTCATCTAAACAATGTTTGATCTCTAGTTTTTACCTTTAACCCATGTGTGTGTGTGTTGTGTAAAATCTTGAAACATGTGTAATACAATGGCAAATATAAAATAAAACCTTGTAAATCATAAGAATATAAATCTGAACACGGTGTGTATGTGTGTGTGAAAGAAACTTTCGCAGGTTTCACATTGTGGGTCATTTGCACCTGAATACTGATTTGGGCTCTCTCGTGTTAATTTGTTAAACTTGACAACAAACTATAGTAAATCCCTTCTGGGCATTCAGATTAATTCTACAGGACATAAGAGGCAGTTTCAGGCACTTTAAAAGATTTGAAAGTCTATAAAAGGGAGAACAGAAACATGCCCCCAAAACATATTTTTAAGGAGATATCTGTGCACCTCATAAAGTGTTTCAGTAATGATTCAGTCATTTTATTACAAATACAATTTAAAAGTATTTGTCTGAAAGTACCCTATTTATGTTCGCCTATGTGGCATTATAAGGCTTCCAACAAATAAAACAAATACAACAAATATAAAATATTTTAGACGTGGGTTTGGGTCTGACTTTGACTAGCCTAACAGAATATACTGTAGTTTATGCTATTTAAAAAAGGCTTTATTTTAATGTTTAATGCATATATGCAGTCGTATAAATCCTAACCTTTATATTATATTCACCTATTATGTGTCATTAATTTAGCCTTTAGCCTATAGACTTTTTTTATTGGCCATGCCTAAATAAGTCAGTGGAACATGTTCACTGCATATTACAATTTATTACGTTTGTCTGTATCGTAACTAATTGTGTAATCAATCAGTTTATTTCGATTCTCTTTTGTGCCTCTCCCTATGCTGAGGTTTGTGTCCCACTAATGGAATCTGGTTGTGGCCGACCTGACACCCCATACCGGACCTACAGGTTTCGGTCACGCCCAGTCTATAAAGAACCACATATATAAAGTCAAAGAATGTAACACTCCAGAAGGAAGTTAAGCCCACGGGAGAGAAGCATAACTCCCCAAGAAAAGAGAGAAAAGTAGGCTACTCTGGAGTTAACCCTCTCAACAATCAAGATGCAGATGTCCGAGCCCCTCAGCCAGAAGAACGCGCTTTTCACGGCCATGAACCGTTTTATCGGCGCCGTCAACAACATGGACGAGACGGTCATGGTGCCGAGCTTACTGAGAGATGTGCCGTTGGACCAGGAAATCGAGCTGCAGAAGTTAACTAAAGACCCTGGCAGCTATCTGAGGGATGTTGAGGTGGACATGTACAGCTACTACAGCCAGCTCAAGTCCATCCGAAACAACATCGAATGGGGCGTCATGCGCGCAGAGGAGCAGAGGCGCAAAAAGGACAATTCTGCGCCGGAGCCACCGCGCACCGAGCCCGAGGGCGACATGGACCTGGAGGAACTCCTTCAGTACCACCTGAGGGGTTTGCATGGGGTGCTGTCTAACCTTACAAGTCAAGCCAACAACCTGACTAACAGATACAAGCAGGAGATTGGCATCGCTGGCTGGGGACAGTGAACTGCATCTTGAAGGACATGAATCTATTAGGATATGATGATTTGTTCTGACCTAATATAGTCTGTATTAGTAAAAAATCCTAACTGCCAAAACACTTCATTTACACTGTCAAAAGGTTCAAATGAAAGATATGCCAAGATGGGAAAGTGGTTTTGTTTTAATGTTTTCTATAGTGTTGATCACTGATGTGTTATAAGAGGACTGCTTCCTGTATTTATGTCATGGCATTTAATTTGCACTGACAGTCTTTTAAAATCTCCGTTCAAGTGGCTGAATGCCATACCTTACCTTGCTATTTAAACCTATTTATGTATTATGTATAATTGAATGCATTTATTTTTTCATTCTTTATGAGAGGAAAACTGTTGTCTTATGATGTTCCTGTATACATTCCAGAATACAACTTTGTTTGTTTCCTCTGGTAACTGTAGGAACTGAGAGTATGATAATTTTTGTGAGGTTTTTAGAGGATGTTATAGAGAACCCATGGGAATGTTTCCTGCTAACTAGACTGTATAGACTGTAAACTATCTGTGAATCATCTTGTGAATCAATGACGTGGACAGCTCTGAGAATCACTTTGTGTGTATCATGATGAGCTTCATGAGGTTCTGTCATATTGTGCCATTGGGTCTGTATGATTGATCACAGCATATTTTGTTTGCCTGAGAAAATAAACTTTTGTATTTTAATTCATCATATCCATTGTCATGCTGTTTACTGTTTTCATGCCCAACAATTCATGATCACTATGCCCTACTGATCATCTGGTACTTACGAAGGTGTCAATCTATAAATTTCATTAATTTGTGCGATGTCATTTTGTGTAAAAATGAACTAAAATAATAATCAGTAATCTCTTAGATCAGTGGTTCTTAAAGTTTTTTTATAATTTAATTTATAGAAGCTGCATGCCACATCAGCATTGCTGTGGGCACAGGAGTGCATTTTGCTGTTGGGTGGACTCGCCTTAACAACAGCAATTTTGACATTGTTATATCTCAACACAAACAACAAAACGAAACTTTACAGAACATATTTATAAATTTCTTATAATTTTTTAACCTCTCGCTTATTTCATTGAATTAAGTTCTATTTTTATAGTTATATTTAGAAATAATTTAAAAATAATAATTAGGCTATAACTAAAACTTTCATACCAGGGCATACCTATTCAAAATTCCTAATAACAACACTCTTATTAACTATATTATTTGTAATAAAAAAAGATCATTTAAAGCTTTTTCACATATATGTGATCTATAATAAGCAAAACAAAAAGCATTTTGCAAATGCCAAAAGTTCTTGTTCTTGGAACTAAACAGTTTGACAACAACATTACACATGCTATACACTACAAGACAAAATAAGTAAAATTGATCAGATTTAAGATGAAATTATGCTGACTAATACAATCATGTCCATTAAATTCTACTCAAATAAAATGGGTATTAAATACTCTATTACATACTCTAGTAATATATATTTCTTAATCTCAGAACAGTATAATTTATTAATTAATTATCATTTATGTACGTTTTTATATATAATCATATCTCTCTCTCTTGACATTAGACTTAACTGTTACTAACACCAATTCACAGAAATTTCAGTCGCTGTCACAGTAAAAAACTTCCCCGTGTTTTGTATTGCAATAATTTTGGCCTTTTGGGCTTGCCGTACATGTCAATGTGGCTGTCGTGTGATCATGTGTACAGTTAACACAAAACAGTTCTTTGTGAAAAGATAGAATAAATATGGAAGATGAGCACCTGGTCCAGGTTAAAAACAATAGCAGCTCCCACTGCACCTTTTTCAACGTAGAGCCGAACGACTATCGATGTGTGAGTAAATATATTTTTTGAAAACTGCTAACGTTAATGCTTTATGTTGTTGTTAGCCATCATGCTAACCAAAACATGTCATCATCCTTTCCAGGCATGATGATCAACTGAACTTAATTGTTAGTCTGACAAATATAATGTAATTAATCACTACTGTTTTAGAAATAATACATATGCAGTGTATGAAATTAAATAGGTCATGTTGGGAGAAGAAATTAACTCACTGATGCGAGATTTGGCGAGTAACGTTAATTAAAGTGTCAAGAAACGTAACGAGCGAGGGGTGTAGCTGGTGAGCAGACCATAGACTGGAAAACCCTGATCTGGTTGATTGGCCCGTTAGTAATGAATTTGTGGTACAGTATACATTATATTTCATACATTAGTTCTGTCCCTCTTTCTTAAAGCATAATTATCAGTATGGCGTTGAAAGGTAGCTAGAAGCAAGTATAGTTCAGACTCAGAGAGGGATAAATATATTAAATCAATAATAATATAATATTGCCTGACAAAAAGCATAAAAAAAGCTTTAACACATGGTCTGTTGAACAGCATTACAGATATGTAACATGGTTATAGTGAACATTTGGTGAATGCAGTTGGTGTTGCAAGTGGTCTGTTGATCCTAGATAACAACCTCTCAAAACTAATAACACATGGTAACACGGATGCAGCAAATCATTTTGACAAATTAAGGAGATAACATGTTTACGAAACGCAGTTTATCCATTTAGGGCTACTGTAGAAACAACATGGCGAATTCCATGTAAGGGGACCTGTGCTGTATGTAGATAGAAATAGCTCATTTTAAGATGAAAAAACATAACGCCTCATTATATAGGGTCTTTATACACCTCTGAAGACATAGTTACGTATATTATATATTGCATTTCTGTCAAAAGATCCTCCAAAAAATTACACATTGGACCTTTAACATAAACATTATGTTGATTGATTGATTGCACTCTTTACTGATTGTAATTTTAGTTTAAGTTTGACATTTCTATTTTGTATTTAAATTTTCAGGATGTGATTCTTAAAGTTAAAAGAGCCACAGGGACATTTTCACTAGTGGCATGGTAAGTTATTTTATATCTAAGTTATATTATATGCTTCATCTTTGTTTTAAAGTGATTTTTTTAAGCTTCACTATCTTAAACTTCTCTGTCCGTAGCTTTTTTATGCTCTTTGCGATATGGCTGCTGCGGCGATATAACTCTTTGTCTCAGGTACAGTGAGTACCCAAAATAAACAGTTGTAGCTTGTCAATCAGTAATTCTTTTCTTTCACACTGATGTTTTAATCATACAGACAAATGTATTTAATTACTTCTCTTTTTCCTTGTCTTTTGTATATTCAGAAAATGATAGCCAGTCTGACAGTAGCTGCCTTTTTTGACAGTGTTGCATATGTTATGGTGAGTTGCAATAATTAAGAGTTTGTTATGCAAATTAAGTAATGTTATGCAAGTGTTATAAAATGTGAGAGAATTTCATTCCTCTTTTATTTCATAGATTACACCTTTTCTTTGCTTGTATCTGCAGGGAGAGTCTCATCCGGAGGGTTCTCTATGTGATTTTCAGGCGTGGTGGCTTACATATTTTGGTAACTGATTAGCATTCTGTACAGATATAGAATATATTTTATACTTTAATGTATTTTGTGTTGTATTGTGTTGTGATTGAATTTTGGTTGGTTGTTTTAGACTGGAGTGCTCTGGCCTGGGTGTGTCTTATTACTCTCAATCTCTACCTGAACCTGGTGAGAGAAATTAGAACTGAACATTATGAAATGTGAGTCAACACACACAGAAACAGAAACACACAGACCAACAAACCACGTCTTTAACTATGTATTTACATTTACATTATTCATTTAGCAGACGCTTTTATCCAAAGCGACTTACAAGTTGGATAAACAATGGAAGCAATTGGGTCAGAATTAGGACAACAAAAAGCATAAGTGCAATAAAACATGTCTCACAAAGCCTACTACCGTGTACAGAGCTAAGTTTTTTAGATTTTTTAATTTTTTTTATATATATAGATAGAGTAGAAAAGATATAGAAGTCAGAAATGATCGGTCAGGTGCTGACGGAAGAGATGTGTTTTCAGCCGATTCTTAAAGATGGCCACAGAATCTGCTGATCTTGTAGCAGTGTGCAGATCATTCCACAAATGTGGAACCGATCCAGAGAAGGTTCGTGAGAGCGATTTTTTTTTTTACCTTTTTGGGATGGCACCACAGAGCAGAGCGTAAGGATCTGGCGGGTACATACAGTAAGTCTGCATTAGTGAGTGAAGATGGGGTGCCAAGCCAGTGGTTGTCTTGTAGGCCAGGAGCAGAGTCTTGAATTTGATGCGAGAGACTATAGGGAGCCAATGTAACTTAATGAAGAGAGGGGTGACGTGTGCTCTCTTTGGTTCATTGAAGACCACTCTTGCTGCTGCATTCTGGATCATCTGTAGAGGTTTTATTCAGCTAGTAGCGCATTGCAATAGTCCAGTCTGGAATGAACAAGAGTCTGGACTAGGGTCTGCGTAGCATGCTCGGATAGGAAAGGTCTAATTTTCCTGATATTGTAGAGGATGAATATACAGGACCGAGTGGTGCTGGCAACCTGATCTGTGAAGTTTAGCTGATCATCGATCACCATTCCCAGGTTTCTGGCCGTTCTGGAAGATGTGATGGTTGATGAGCCCAACTGAATGGAGAAGTGATGGATCCTAGGGTGGGACGGGATTACAAGCAGTTCTGTTTTTGCAAGGTTCCGCTGCAAGTGATGGTCCTTCATCCAGAGCGAAATGTCGCTCAGGCATGCTGAAATGCGTGCAGAAACAGTCGGATCGTCAGGCTGAAATGACAGGTGGAGTTGTGTATCATCCGCATAGCAGTCATAGGAAAAGCCATGTTTCCGAATGACAGAGCCAAGGGATGTCATGTATACAGAAAAGAGCAATGGCCCAAGCACTGAGCCCTGTAGCACCCGTGTATCGAGGTGTTGGGTCTCATAGACCTCACCTCTCCAGGATACTCTAAATGACCTGCCTGAGAGGTAAGACCTGAACCATTGTAGCACCATTCCGGAGACACCCATAGCGTTGAGGGTCGACAGAAGGATGTGGTGGTTAACTGTGGCGGCAGATAGATCCAGTAGGATGAGTACAGATGAGTTCGAGGCAGCTCTTGCCAGTCTCAGGACTTCAATGACAGAGAGCAGCGCAGTCTCAGTGGAATGACCGCTCTTGAAACCTGACTGGTTGCTGTCCAGGAGGTTGTTCTGCGTGAGAAAGGAGGAGAGCTGGTTACATACAACACGCTAAAGAGTTTTGGCAATGAAGGGGAGGAGAGATACCGGTCTGTAGTTATCTAACAGTGCAGGATTAAGAGTGGGTTTCTTCAGTAGCGGGGTAATACAGGCTTCTTTGAAGACTGCGGGAAATGTGCCAGTGGTGAGTGACGAGTTGATAATGTGGGTCAGAGTGGGAACAACCGATGGAGAGATGGCCTGGAGGAGATGAGTGGGGATGGGATCTAGCAGGCAGGTCGTTGGGTGGTTCGAAGACATGACCTTGGAAACATCATCTTCAGATAGGAGGGAGAAAGAGGGGAGCGAGCATGTGTCGGGGCTTTGGGCGTGATCAAGAGGCGGTGGCGGCGCAGAGAACTGACTGCTGATGGTGGTAGTTTTCTTTACGAAGAAAGATGCAAAATCATCAGCTGTTATGTCCGATGCAGGTGAGGGGGAAGGCGGGCAAAGAAGAGCAAAGAAGGTCTTAAAGAGAGTACGAGAGTTAGGCGAGTTGTTGATTTTAGCATGGTAGAACTGAGTTTTCGAAAAGGAGACATTAGCAGAGAAAGAAGAGTGGAGAGACTGTTAGAGACCGAGGTCAGTGGGTTCTTTAGATTTGCGCCACTTTCTCTCAGCAGACCTGAGCGTGGCGCGATGCTCGCGGAGAACATCTGATAACCAATGTATACATACAGACACAGTTTTCCTAAGATCTAAATGTGTTTCTCAGACCATACCATGTGGTGGCATGGGGGGTTCCTCTGCTAATGTCGATCCTCCCTCTGCTTTCTGGATACTATGGTCCTGCTGGAGCCTGGTGGTAAATTATGTTTGGCTTTTAATACTATGTTTTTATTGTAAACTTATCACCACCCCAGTCTCAGTGTTTTCTTTTGTTATTTTCTGCAGTTGGATCACAGATGACCATGTTGCCTGGAGGTTTGGCATGTAAGTGCATGAGTGCGTGCGGAAGTCCATGTTGTTTCTGTGAATGATTCCGTGTTTTGCTGACTGATGATTGAAACTATGTTATGACTTGCGTAACTCATGAAACATTTCTGGAATTTCCGTTCTTGTTTTGAGTTTATTGTACTTGTATTTCTGGTAAATACTGATTTACGTGTGTATGTTATTTTCAGAGATGGTTATTCATGCCTGTTTTAATGGCCCCAAAAATATTTTTGACATTGACAATGTATGATTGGCATTGTATTAAATAACAAATTATCTGACAGTTTTTTGAGCTGTTAAGTATTAAATTGTAAAACAATTTTGTCAAACAATGGACATTTTATGGTTGTCTATGTGATGGAGCACACGTGTGGTTACAATGCTTGAACAGCAGTGTAAACTATAAAATGTGCAAAAGGGAGCTGACTTACATACATTCACTTACGTGCATGACTTATTGGTTAAACAAATTGCAAGCGAACTTAGATCTGAGGTCTAAATGTGTCTAGCATGATTTGTTTGTAGATACGTCTTTGTTTGATATTTTGTGCAATCACATTCGTATATTTATGTGTCTATTGCCAATTGCTTTTTGGGTCCAAGTTAAATGTATTTTGATGTTCGATTGCAGATGGTACATCCCCCTGTTTACCCTCATTATCCTCATGATCTGCTGTTACGCTCGAATCATCTGTGTGGCCAATGAGAGGGTAAATGAATCGCCTTAACCTACACCCACTTAAATACCGTCCTACAACTTGATTGTGAAACTAGTCTTACATTGGTCTCAAATTCATCATGAACAAAGCCCTTGTCTCTTTATCTTTTCACTGTCTGATCACTGACCTACCATGATAAGGCAGAAGGCCACATTCCAGAACATTTTTGCTCGATTTGCAGTTTATGATGAGACACATTCACCTGATAAATCAGAATATACGTGCTTGTAAGTGTGCTCACACCGGAAAAGACATGTACCTGGTTTTGTGTCTACTGCTGCATTAAATAGATGAAATAATTGCAATACTTATTGTGTACTTATCCTTTGGTGGTACGCAGTGCACCTTAAAATATTCTATAAATATAAATACATGCTCAGACGAGTTTAAAGTTCAGAACTGTCTTAATTTCAGATGCGTTCCTGGTTGGGCACCTTTAACCCAGAAAGAGAGAGGAGGAAGGTAAGTGTTTGTGTATGTGTAGAAGAATACAGATGTACCTGTAACAACAATGTTGTATTCACATCCTGTACCAAAACGTCTTGCAGATGTCTTTAGCTGAAGAGATCAGACCGTTAAAGTGGTATCCCTCTGTTTATCTGCTCGTATCTGTCTTCCCCCTTATAAATCGGTAACGTAAACTCTAGGCACGTCTTATATTTTCGTGAATGCAACTTTGGGTGTGCATCTGATTTATGTCTGTATTTTTGCAGAGTTCATAATGCTGCTTACCCAGAGGACCCTGTGTTTTCTTTGACTTTACTGCACGTGCTCAGTGCTCCATTACATGGTCTTGCCAATGCTCTCGTTTTTGGTAGAGACACCTGGAGTCAACTGAGTACCACAGGAATAAAGGTACTGTTCACACTGGTCTCAGATGGTACGCACACGGTTTGAACGATCTAATGCCTAATTCACACGTAAAAAAACGAGCTGTAAATTGATTCTCTGGTTTTATTGCGGTCAGATGTATGTTTTTTTATTCAGTCTCTCATTCATGTTTTAGATGGCGCTTCAGTCTCGGCTGTGTGATCGCACTAGGATTGGAGAGTACCATCCAACGACTATAAGATACACACATGACCTCGACACACACTCCGACTCAGATGACGAGGACAGCAATGTTCTCTTTTATAGTCCAAACATGACTCTGAAAGACAGAGGACCCTGGGAGAGTGTTTAGGAAGCAGTGTGTGTGTGTTGGGATGTTTATTTACACTCCTTGCCTTTAAAAACTTAATTCAGTGTTAAAATATTGCCGTTTTGTGTCAACACTTTAATTAAACTGAGTAGTACAGTGACGGTCTGTCCTTCAGTGATGAGTAGATTATTTGTACTGTATTATTTAGAGAAAGCTTTTAAAACTGGAGCTGTTTACCACCTCAGAATAATATGTCTTGTATATAATGAAAGACTCGCTTTTATATATCATTCTATAGCACATTTCAGACATATGATATACTTACAGAGATTTAACCTGTAGGCCTAAGATTTGTGCATGTTTCATTGTTATATTTATGAAAGAAAATGCTATATTTTTGTATTGGCTGCAGAATCTACAAATTTTTAATAAAAATAAAACATTTTTATTTTGTCTTTGTGTTTCTGTGCAGAAAACAATAAGCACAAAGAACTTTAGTATCTAAAGTTGATTTATGAACATGTTTATGACATGAACTGTTTCACAAGAGGGTTATGAAAGATTAAAATCAGTGATAAACTTTGAATTGCCAGAGGTGTCCTCAACATTTAATAAGTTGCGGTTGCAAAGAGCTGTTCTGGACAATACTGCGAGCTACTGGAGAATATTTTTCAGTCAGAATTTTGTTTTTGTAATCGGCGGTGTTGCGCTACGTCCTCAAAGCGCATTTAACAGCGATTGGTGAACAAGTCACCAAGTCTGTTAAGACAACCAATCACTGATGAGTGCGACCTTAAGGTTGATGAGAAATGCGACACTAATCATACGTTAAACAGTTTCACAACAGCAGCTGTGCGAAGGCTGGGCGCTTCCGGAATCATACAGCTCAACAACATCGGTGTCGTGCACAACGTACAGACGCGTTTGTTTCAGGACAATATTTCGTGTACAGACGGTAAAAATAAACACCAATAAACAATGGTATGACTTCTGATTAAAGGTAGGAATTTCATAACTTTTACTGTAAAGCCTGTAAAGACTAGAATACTATAGGATTCAATACATACTGCTGTTTACGAGATGAATATTTTATATTCATAGTTATATATTTACTCAATATTATATAATAAATGACTAATACCTAAATTAAGACATTTAAGTAGGTAAATTCAAGTACATTGTTATTAACAGACAGTAATCCTCATATTTAAATGAACATTAATCTTAATTTTATTTTATGTTTGACTGTATGCTATATGACTGATTTATAATGCTCTCCCCTACAGCCGGCTCCTACGTGGTGCGCAAAATCAGTGCAGCCCTTAAACAGGGAGAACAGCCTGACCAACCTGTGCTCACACCATGTAGTCTGGCTAAAGGTGAACTCTCATTATATATTTCACACTCATACAGCCATAAACAGATTTTTATCATTCACGTTAAACATCAGCACAGCTTATTATCAGTCAGGAAAAACACACTATGTTTAAACAGACACATACATTATTTTATTGTTCAGCACAGCAGATTCAAGAATTTCCTCATTCCTCAAAGTGATACTTCACCTAAAAAATAAAATTCTGTCATCATTTACTGACCTCCAAGTTGTTCCAAAACTGTATACATTTGTTTGTTATGATTAACACAGAGAAATATATTTGGAAGAATGCTCATAACCAGACATATTTTGTCCCCCATTGACTCACATAGTAGGAAAAATTACTTTATCATTTTTTTTTGTTCTGTTGAACACAAAAGAAGACATTTTGAATAATGTAGGACAGCAGTCAGTTCTGGGGCACTTTTGACTACCATTGTGTTTTTCCTACTATGGTAGTCAATGGGGGTCAAAATCTGTCTGGTCATAAGCATTCTTCCAAATATGTTTCTCTGTGTTCATCAGAACAAAGCAATTCATACAAATTTGGAACAACTCGAAAGTGATTAAATGATGACAGAATCACTTTAAGTATGTGACAGTATGTCAGGTTTTTATACCATTTAGCCTCAGGACGAAAGAATCAAAGCACATCAGTGTTTATGGAATGTACAGATTGCATGTACAAATGTAACTAATGTTGTCTGACGTGTTTGTGTGTTTCCAGGTAAAAAAGAGCTCTATGCCGGGGATGCAGCATTAATGTCGAATCCAGAACCTGAGGGGGTTGCTGGCTCATCTGCATTTGCGCCTGCAGTGACAGCTGTGCAGAATTGTGGTTCCTGAGGTTAAAGGTCATGCAGAAGCAAATCTGGGCACACAAAGGGTCAACATTGCTGAAAAACTCTGCATTCCACCTAAAGCAGACATAACCAACCAGCGATGCCAGAAAAAAAATGCTGGTCAAACAAATTTGCTGGTTGAACAGCACAAAACCAGCACTAACATTTCAGCAAAGTTTTTATATCAGCATTGTGAAATATGACACCAAACCAGTTTTGCTCTGCATGACCTTTTATTTTTAGGTGCCAACACTAGTGGCCTTTATCTCTCTCTTTCGATATGTTTTCATTCAGCTGTAATATGTGAAGATCGGTTCATCAACCTCTGTTTCAGGGACGGTTCAGATCTGATTTTTTACCTGCAGCTGTTTAATTATATGACTGCATTTCGACTAGACTTACAGTATATCACTTGCATGACAAAAACAACCAATAAATTAGTGAGCTCTAATTCTATTATTGTCCTTTTGTTTCTTTCTCAAATGAGTCAACAACAAATTAAGATGTTGAACTTGATGTTATGTATGACTTGATATTGCACTTTTAAGGAGGGCCAACTTTCTGTTATTTGTAATAGTTTAGATGGTAAATGTTCATTGGGTGTGGTGTTTTGATGTCCAAATACTTTTAGCATTAGTGTTTTTACTCTGAGCAAAACAACTCAACTCAACTTTATTTATATAGCGCTTTTTACAATTTTCATTGTTACAAAGCAGCTGTACATGAGACATATTGACTATAAGCAAAACAATTAAAGTTGTACCTGTAAAAACAAGAAAAAGGTGAAAACACAGAAGACAAGACATACCCACATACAAAACACTCCACACACAATATCCACACGTACTAACACACACAGACAAGCACGCACGCACAGTGAAAGCACACATTTAAGATAAAGGAGAGAGAAACACATGTCAAATATTAAACAGACTATAAAATCCTATATGCAATATTAATTAAGTAAAATTAAACAATTCTAAAGCAGCCCCCGGCCAGGCAAACAGTGCAAAACAGTATGCAAACAGTGGTGAGGAACCCTAAACTCCAATCGAGAAAAAAAACCTCAGGAGAACCCAGGCCCAACCAGGGGATTCCAGTTCCCCTCTGGCAATAGCTGCTGCCTCTGCACAAGCTCGACAGTGCTTGCACAACCAGGCTAAATAAAAATAAATAAATTTACTAATAAGGTAAATTATAGATTTAAGATTATCACTAATAATCTAATAGCATTTGAAATGTTGTAGTGAAGACGTGTCAAGTCGCCGCGTCCTTCTTTATCCAGCTCTATCATCTCAGCTCTTGTCAGGTCGCCGCTTCCCATTCTCTGCTCTACCATCAGGTCTGAGCATGAACTGCATCCTGCTTGCTGTGGTAACCTTGGATCAATGAGACAAGACTGGCTGAGAGTAGAGTACTGTTCTGCACTCTTTGATGCAACAAGTACATCAGTTGTTGTTGGAAGTTTTCCTGGTTCCGGTTGATCTAACTAATGCAGCCTAAACATTTTGGACCAGTTGGAGTTTTTGTAATAAGCCTGCAGGGCAACCACCTAACAGTGCATTACAGTAATCTAGTCTTGATGTCATGAATGCATGAATTAACTTCCCTGCATCTGACAGTGACAGCATATGACGTAGTTTAGATATATTCTTAAAATGGACAAACGCAATTTTACAGGTGTTGGCGACATGGCTCTCAAATGACAGATTACTATCGAATAGAACTCCAAGATTCTTAGCTGACGACAAGGGTTTTATGTGACATCCGTCAATAGTTAAGCAGTATTCTTGGTTGTTACGTATGGCGGTTTTCGGTCCAATAAGTAACACTTCTGTTTTGTCCGAGTTCAGTAATAAAAAATTGTTACTCGATGGAACTGCTGTGTTTCATGAGGCTTCGAGGAAATATAAAGTTGAGTATCATCAGCATAACAGTGAAAGCTAACTCTGTGTCACTTTATTTTTTTATATTTATTTATTTTATTTATTTATAATGCGAAGAGCAGAGGCCCTAAGACTGAGCCCTGTGGTACACCGTACTGGACTTGCGATTTGCGTGACACCTCATTGTTTATTGCTACAATTTGAAAAACGTCGGATAAATAAGATTTAAACCATTTCAAAGCTATTCCCTTAATGCCGACATAATTTTCGAGTCTATGTAGGAGTGTGCTGTGGTCAATGGTATCGAATGCAGCACTAAGGTCTAGCAGCACCAATAACGAGATACAACCTCGGTCAGACGCCAATAGCAGATCATTTGTAACTCTGATCAAAGCAGTCTCTGTACTGTGACATGCTCTAAATCCAGACTGGAATTCTTCATTGATGTCATTCCTTTGGAGCATAATTGAGTTGAAACGACTTTTTCCAGAACTTTAGACATGAAAGGTAGATTCGATATAGGCTTATAGTTCCTTAGGGTCAAGTTGGTTTTTTTTGACAAGGGGCCATATAACAGCCACCATATATGCTTTAGGAACATGTCCTAATGTCAGAGATGAGTTAATGATACTAAGAAGAGGATCTATAATTTCTGGGAGCATCTCTTTCAGTAGATTTGTAGGTGTAGGGTCTAGCATGCATGTTGTTGGTTTAGATGATCTAATGGTTTTAAACAGTTCATCGTGATCTACGGTAGAAAATAATAGCAATTTCTCCTTAGGGGCGCTGTAGTTAGTTTGTTCAGCGGGTTTGTTCAAACAACAACCATCACTTGCAATTGTGGCGAAACTGCAGCATATCAGGTAATATTGGTTTTTATTTAAATATACAATAAATGCGTAGAAAAACAACATTTTGCCAAACATAAAGCAAACTTGCCTACAATGTTATCTATTGTTATTAGAATGTGTTTATATTTTCGTTTAGCAATATTTTGTAGCCGTTCTCCTGAGCTAGACCTACACCTTAATAAACTGTTAATATGTGTTGTGTGTAATTTCTTATTCTTATCAAATCTGAGCTTCAGTTTATACCCCAAATACAACTGTTCAATATGAATAATAATATTCCACTTACATTAATAATATATTTGAATTAAAAGCGAATACGTCAACTGACCAAATGTGGACATCACTTTTCACCGGGACAGAAGCGTGCTCTTTATACCACTAGATGGCGCACTTAATCTTCGCATTTTCACGTTACCGCTTCTCAAAGAAGAAGAGCATCTGACTTCCGGTGACTAGCGGAAGTTTTTAGTCGAGGGCTGTAATCCAAATACACATGCGCTCACTTTCAATTCATCAGCGAAATTATCTTCTTTTATCATGATCTACAGTTTACACTGACTCTGGATTTGAAAAGTAAGTAGAATATATAAACATTGAACCAATATGAGGGCAGATTTAGGCGTTGTATTAGCTAGAAGTTTAATGAGGAACTTTTGTTTACTGTTAAATGTATTTAATTGTTGATTGTTTTATACGGCATGTGCTAAACTCCCCTAATACATGTAAGAAGATAAATCTCACAAATTAGGCGTTTTTGATTCAGGTTAAAGATGTGCTGTTAGCACGTTACATTGATGAAACATTGCTGATTCAGCTGTCCTGGTTACAATAGTAAACCCAGGTTCTAATCTCATGTGTTGTGTCTGTTCTCCTCTGTGCTGTGCTTGCGATCTCAAAGAGGCTTTTTAACCTTTGTTTGGAGAATGCCACATGAAAAAACCCGCAGTAGTCTCTTGTCTGACACCCTGAACCGGAGAAGAGCTCTGACCCTCTCACCAGGTGGCAAACATGTCAGCTGTCAGGTAAGTCCATACATAAAACAACATCTGGCGACTGGCATAGTGATGTTTATTATGTTAAAGCTTTAACAAAGGATTTAAAATAATCTTTTCGACATGCCCATGTGTCCCAGACTGAAAGTCCACTCAAGATTCCCAGGAGAAGTTCCACAGCTAAAGATGAGGATATAGAGACATCTAAAGATTGGAAAAAGAGCAGCACCAAGGTGACTATAGATGAACTGAAAGTGTTGCATGTCAATATAACATTGTCTTTATACAAATAGGGTGTGTACTGACACTTAAAGGGACAGTTCACCCAAAAATAACATTTTTGTCAGCATTTACTCACCCTCGACTTGTTCCAAAACTGTATACATTTCTTTATTCTGATTAGCACAGAGAACATATTTGGAACAAGGCTTATAACCAAACAGTTCTTGGCCACTATCATAGCTGGAAAAAATACAATGGTTGTCAAAAGTGCCCCACAACTATTTGTTAAAAAATATATTTTTGTTGAACAGAACAAAGTAATTTATAAAGCATTTTTTTCTTCTATGGTAGTCAATGGTGGCCAAGAACTGTTTGGTTACAAGCATTCTTACAAATTTGTTTCTCTGCGTTCATCAGAACAAATAAATGTATACAGATTTGGAACAAATTGAGGGTAAGTAAAAAAAACAATGTAAACTGTTCCTTCAAAATTTAAACCTAAAATCAGTTGTAAAGATAGTAAATAAAAGACTATAATAAATGAAATGTAGCAATTGCAGTTTTTGCTCACTGTATATAATGACAAATAAAAATGTGGCTTTACAGATCAATTGTAAAATAATCATTTGACCATCTTTTATTAACAAAAATAATGAGACCAGTTTTACATTTGATAAAAATTTATGATTTCCCCCCACAGTAATATTCAATTCAATTCAATTTTATTTATATAGCGCTTTTCACAATGTGCATTGTTCCAAAGCAGCTTTACAGGAGCAAATAAGAAAAACACAGAAAGGTAAAACACAGCACAGTGCATGGTGTTTATAGACCAAGCAAGATCATTATAATAAATAATATCTAATAAATAAATGAATAAATAAATAATAAATAAATAAATGCAGTCTCCCGGTGAGCAAGCCAACACTGCACTGCTCTGCTGTGCTGTGGCGAGGAACCCAAACTCCAATGCTGAATAATGGAGAAAAAAAAAACTCGGGAGAAACCAGGCTCAGCCGGGAGGGCCAGATCTCCTCTGACGTGTCATGGCTGCACTCAGTGACCCCGACCAAAAATTTTGAAATTAAAACATACTACTTTTTGCAACAAATAACCTGTGATCTCAAATATGTTTTGATAGTCTTATTTATTTTATTTGTTTATGTGTTTGTATTAGATCCATTGGACACAGCTGGCATCAAATGGTACGTCCCCCCAGTTAGATCCCAGATCAACCAGTGATCGAGGACAAAAAACATGGCAGGAATTTGAAAGGTAAAATGCTTGCTGGGCTCTGGTACAAGGCTGTAATTCTGATTGTCTTATTCGTTTAAATGATGACATCAGAGCCATAATCTAACGAAGTCTGCTAAATTCTGAGGATTTAACCTGAATGTTTAACGTTCTTTATTTCCCACCTGTTTCCTGTAAGAGGAAATGATGCTAGTCTCATTAAGCAGTGAGAACACCTGCATGCATTCTGCATTTGGTTTGAGTTGTTTTAGGGCACAGTAAGATTGTACTGCTGCCTGTAATGAAGTTGTAAGCGATTAATTTGTCTTATCTGGCTTTAACACATCAACTACTACTCTTTTGCTTATCATTCACGCACCATCTGTGCATGCTGGCTCGTGAACTAAATTTGTAAATGTGTGTGCCACTGTGCCATTAGTAATCAAATGAAGCAAATAATGAATCCATATGTCTATGGGATTTTTGCCTGCTCTTATTGTTTGCTGGGTTAAAAATAGAAAACTAATTGCACATTGCTGATAGAACAAGTCACATTATTTTCGGTGCAATTAAAATCTGTAGCACAAACTGTGAAGTATAAGTTGTGCTCTTAAAGGGACAGTTCACCCAAAATAAAAATCTGTCATCATCTACTCACCCTCAAGTTCTTCCAAATCTGTATAAATGAGAATTATTATGAACACAGAGAAAGATATTTGGAAGAATGCTTGTTACCAAACAGTTCTTGGCCACAGACTAGGAAAAATGACAATGGTAGTCAAAAGTGCCCCAGAACTGTTTGCTTTCCTACTTTAAAATATCTTCAACAAAGAAATGTATAAAGCAATTTTTCCTACTATTGTAGTCAATGGTGGCCAAGAACACTTTGGTTACAAGCATTCTTCCAAATATCTTTCTCTGTGTTCATCAGAACAGGAAATTTATACAGATTTAGAACAACCTGAGAGTAAGTATGTGAAGACAGAATTTTCATTTTTGGTTGAACTGTTCCTTTAAGTTTAATATGTAGTGTTTGTTCCCTAATAATTATAAAAAATAATGTGCATGTTGCTGATCAAATTATTTATTATTCTTACAGACGTCAGGTTAAGGTTATCTTAGAAGATGTCCTCCAGACAGAGATCGGACAAAACTTTCTAAGAAGTAGCAGACAGAGTTTCCAACTGAAAAACCAAAATGAGCCCAAAAGAACAGCCAGAGAGAGGCGAAGTGATCAGACATCAACAAGTGAGCTCAAAGACACGAGAAGAAGCAGTGTGTCAGTGAGAGGTAGAAAAGACTCTGCTGAAGCAAAATATTCTTCTCCATGCCCAAAACAGACCGAATCAACCCCTTGTACTGAAAATGAATCATGTTCATCCAAAGATAGGAAAAAGATAAAAAAATCACGAGTCAAACAAACTAACTCTTCACTGAAACAATCAGAGCTGTCTGAAGAATCAAATAACTCGTATTCACCTAGAGAAAGTGACTCTCCAGAGATTAGCGATCAGTTGTCTGAACAGATCAAGCCATCTACATTTAAAGAGACGGAAGCAACATCGCTTGAAGGATCTCCACAAAATGATGAAGCAGTTTTGTCTGAATTTGAATTGGGACACAGCCCCTTATCATCAATAGAAGAGCAAGTTCACCTCAAAGAGGATGACACTGATAGTGAGGTAAGATTCATATTCGTAAATGAATTACTACCCGCTAGTTGGTTGCAGGTATTCTTGAAAGAAACAACAGAAGTTATCAATATTTATGATATATTTTCCAGAAAAAGAGAGTCTATAAATTTGAATTGTGTAAACCTGCTGAATATTAAATAGTCAACAGAAGCTACTAGTCATGGACTAAAAGCCACAAAAATCAAATTTCTTGCTGTGCACTACTAGAAGTCCTTACTCTTTACTGGTCAACTTTGCAGCATCTAACCAATCAGAAAGAAAGTGAAGAAACACAAGAATTCTCAGAGTATACAGAAGAAGATATTAAGGAAACCCGCAAACGCGTGAATGGAGAGGTGGTGCAGGAGTTGGAGGGGTTAAGGGGTAGTGTGTTGCGTCTCTCAGTCGGGGCTGATGGGGAGGTCCCGCTCAAAAGATGTCGTTTGGACAGCCTCTCAAGTGAACAGGTTCCTGGCTCAGACTCTGCCTCTGAGAGTGCAGAGGGACAGTCCTGTCAGCCCCTCCCAACTGAAACCAGTAAGTGATTAGTGATGTCACAAGAACATTCTGGTATGATTTTATTAACAGTTTTTATGTCAGCATCAGTGATTTGACTAAAGCAGCATGTGTTTTGCTTTCATTTGTTTTGGCTATTTGGTGACAATCACTCCCTCTTTACCTCTCAAGTTGTTCTCTCAAGTGAAGAGGAGGAAGAGGAGGATGTGGTAAAAGACAAAGAGGAAGAGATCTTAAACATTCAGCCACCAGAGGGCGATAAAGACATGGATAGACTAGAGACACCAGAAAGTATATATGAGCAGATACCAGTGCCTGATTTTCAATCGCACATTACACGACTGTACACACAGGTTGGTTTGATGATCCACATACTGCACTATATGTACAAGACTATTGTTCCAAATACAGTGGCCTCAGAAATTATTTGGACATTTAAAGCAATAGTTTGCTCAAAAGTCAAAATTCTGTCATCATTTACTCCCCCTCTTGTCATTTCAAACCTGTATGACTTTCTTTCTCTTGCCGAACACGAAAGAATATATTTTAAAGAATGTCGGTAACCGAAAACTGTTAGTCCCCATTGACTTGCATTGGTTTTGTCTCCATATAATAGAAGTCAATGGGGACTAGCAGTTTTTGGAAACCAGCATTGTTCAAAATATCTTCTTTTGTATTCTGCAGAAGAAACAAAGTCATACAGGTTTATTTATTTTGCGTTACAATTGTTTTTTCTTCATTTTTAAATGTGAAAAAGCATTTAATTGGTTATTTGAGAGTTTTTTTTCAAACTGTGTAATTTTGTATAGATCATAGAGAAAACAGTCTCAACCATGAATGTGCATTCTCATGGCCCATCACAAAGTGTTCAGACTTGTGTAAACACAAAGTGTTTATTTGTGTTAAAACCTGTTTTCAGAGTTGTAGCATGATGGAGTTGCGACTGTCTTCGCTTCATATCGGTGGAGTTAGTGCCATATCCAATGAGAATATGAAGGTAAGGACAATATAATAGATTAATTTCTTACAAACTATTTAATAAAAATGCAAATTAGTGTTTTTAAAGCATCAGGATGTTATTATATTATACATATATTACAGATTACAACAGAGAAGATCATCATTTCATTAAAAGGTAAACATTTAACAAAAATCAACATTTATTATTTACCAGTAAAACTTCTGTTCATGCTTTCTGTTTATAAACTGTGTCACTTGTAGATTCTTCAGTGAAAGTTTCTATATCGATGGCAAGCGTGCGTAAATACAGTGTGTGGGAGGGGACCATGTTGAAGGGGTGTGAACTGGTTAAGGATGATGACATCCTGCCCCCTTCTTTGCTGCTCCTATGGCTGTCTGACACTCAGGCCCGCCAAATGCACAAAGATCTGTCCGTTATCCAACCAGAGACATGCCCAGGTCATATATCTGCACTACCTTTCTGTATGCTGGAGTGCTCTTGTATAGTTGAAATGACGTTTTCTCGGTGTTGTGCTATGTGTTCAGATGAAGGCAGCACGTGTGTGGTGCTGTGTTTGGCAGAGCCTGTTGCTGGCATTGAGAGCGCCATCTTGGCCTCACTAATGGATCTGGTGGCTCTCAACCAGGGCAGTCCAGAGCTCTTCTCCCCCCTCACACATTCAGACTCCCTGAACCTGCTGCAGAGCTCCCAGGAAACACATCTGCTCAAGCTACTGACGTCAAAATATGACATGCAGACCAGTACTGCTGCACAGGCAACTGTATCTGCCATAAAGGTGCGTTTTGTGTGATCTTTTGTGATGTTGCATGTTTTTATTCTTTGAGATTTGCATGTACAAATCTGCTGCTTATCTTGCCTTTATGTTGTTCATTCCTGTACATTTTTGTCGTCTCAGGACGCTGATGTTCAGCTGAAGCCAGTCTACACGCTGTGCCACAGGAGATCTCATGGTTCCTACAGTGTTTCAATGGAACCTGGGCTCGGGTCAGAATGGACCCCGTACCGCCACCAAGGTCCTACACGCAGGTACACAAACTCAAAACAGAACTTGGTATTGTTGTGAAGTGAAGTCATATTATTAAATAGATAATTACGGCTGGAAAAAAAGGATAATTGGATTTGCGTATCTTTCTGTGCATTTCAGTTCTGATTTGCCTCCATTAATCTCTTTAGGTTGATTCAGTTCCCTCCTCCGCCCTCTAAAGGAGCCCTCTCTGTGACAACAGAAGACTTGGAGTGTTTAGACAGTGGCGAGTTTCTTAATGATGTCATCATCGACTTCTACCTCAAGTAAGGCTGGTATTGAGATGCTGTACATCAGCGGGAGGAGTTTCATTTGATCCAGCCATTCCCTTAAGGTTTGGGGAGATTTAGGGTGGAATTAAACAAATTGTTCACTTAGTGGATTTTGGCCTGAAGTCAATTAGCTTTTCCTGACCGAGAATCACCCACAGAAAGAGGTTGTTCGAATGAGTCTGCAAATGTTGAAATAAATGTTTCAAAAATATTTTTTTAGGTATCTTTTGGTGCAGAAGGCTCCACCGTCATCTGTTGAAAGATCACATGTTTTCAGCAGCTTTTTCTATAAACAGCTCACACGCAGAGACAATGCGAATGAAGACAGCACAAGCACACCGTGAGTGTATTTCAGATTGTCTGCAGTAACAAAGAAAGCTGTTTCACTGTACATTTTTATATTTATGATGGGTTTTTTGCTTTCAGAGCTCAGGTCAGAAGGCATCAGCGTGTAAGGACATGGACCCGTCATGTAGACATCTTTGACAAAGACTTCCTGTTTGTACCTGTCAATCAAGAGTAAGTAGTTGTTTGATTGTGTCCACATGAAGCGGCTCCTGATAGTTTTCGGACAATTTGTGACCCTGGACAACAAAACCAGTCTTATGGGTCAATTTTTCGAAATTGAGATTTTTACATAATCTGAAAGCTGAATAAATAAACTATATAGATATAAATATAGATATATGAGTTGTTAGAATAGGACAATATCTGACTGAGATACAACCGTTTAAAACTCTGGAATCTGAGAGTGCAAAAAAATCAAAATATTGAGAAAATTGCCTTTGAAGTTGTTAATCAGATGCACTGTGGCAGACCATCCACTCACAAAATAAAGTTTTTATATATTTAAGGCAGGAAATTTACAAAATATCTTCATGGAACATGATCTTTACTTAATATCCAAATGATTTTTGGCATAAAAGAAAAATCGATAATTTTGACCCGCACAATGTATTTTTGTCTTTTACTAAAAATGTTCCCGTGCTACTTAAGACTGGTTTTGTGATCCAGGGTCACATTTGTACTTTTTGCTCATGAACTACCTATCAGCAGATTATTGTCAGATTTTTGTTCATATTTCAATGGGGCTTAAGTCTTTACGTGTCTGTTTTGTTCGTGTCAGATCTCACTGGTATTTGGTGGTAATATGTTTCCCCGGGTTGGAAGAACCGCAGTGTGTGAACAGGGAAGGATTTGGTGAGGAGGGTCTGTGTAAGAACGAGACTGAGATCCAGTCTGACAACAGGTCCAACAGTGATGAGGATAAAGACGCAGGTAACGCAAGTTTTTAATTCTTCAATTTGTTCAGTTTGACCCATCAGAACCTGGAAATAGGGAATACCATCTCATGATGCTGAGCACCTTTTTTCCTAATTTAGATGACAGCCACAAAAAGGCCAGTAATTCTCATGAACCCGTGGTAAGTCACCATAAACATTAATATCTGACAGGGCTCTTCAGTCAGAAATATATAGGATTTATTCGATTTTTGTTGAGATTTAATATAGAAAAGTAACACATTTTCTGCCTCTTTCTCTGTAGAACTGCACGGAAAGTACCTGTAAGAGACAAACTATCTGCAAAAGGTGTGTGGGTTTCTTAAAATTGTAAGCACCGTAGCTCAGCATGAAGTAGCAAATGCCTTGCCTGCCAGGCCACATGTCAGTCTGAACTTTGTTTAACACTGTCTCTTTATGCTTTATTCTTTCCAGGCCGTGTATTCTTGTCATGGACTCCCTGAAGTTATCTCTTCATGAGCGTATCTTCAAACTCTTGCGAGAGTGAGTGTTTGCACTATGTTTTGTTGAAGTCTTGGATCTGAATTCCAGTTGTTGTACCAATGAAATAAGATATTTTAGAATGTGATGTAGGCATTTGATTACAAACACATCATATGTCAATTGAATATCGAATATACGTTGTTATTAAGTGTGAGCGTCTTTTAGATACCTTCAGGTGGAGTGGGAGGTAAAGAGAGGTGGTTATCGTGACTTTAGTGTTGAAAACATGGAGGGTTTCCATTGTAAAGTCCCTTTGCAGGACAACAGCAGCGACTGTGGCCTCTACCTGCTACAATATGCCGAAAGCTTTTTACAGGTAGACACATCTGTACACCACATAATCAAATACACAATGTGTGCAACTGTCTGTTTCAAACCTTACAAACAACAGCAAATGCTCTTTTCCTTTCAGGACCCAGTTGTACATTTTGACTTGCCGCTGAGATTAGAACGCTGGTTTCCCCGGCAAAAGGTTCGAGGGAAACGGGAGGAGATTCGAGACCTCATACTACACCTATTCCGATTTCAGCAAGGCTCTCTGGGAAATGAAGCATTAATAGATAGAATAGATAATAGAAATGTGATTTAGTAGTGTATAGTGTTTAGGTGTGGATTATTTTACACTAGATGTATTTATATTTGATGTCTTGAAACATTTTATATAATTTTATGCACTTGTATACGTTGTTGCAAAGATTTTAGAAGGAAATAAATTTCTTGAACTTTTTTTGCACTGTCAAAAATTACTACTTTTTACCACATGCCATTGTATATTTCTCTGTGTTCCCTCTCATCAGTGGTTTGGTTGTCATGAATGAATGTGGGAATGAGCAAAAGGCCTGGAGCATACGATTGGACAAGCAGTTGGGTGTAGCGTAAATTGGTACTGTGATTGGTCGACTTGGACGGGAAGATTGAAAGTGATGCATATGGTTTAATGCTAACCAGACAGACTGAGATTAGACGGATTTAGAGACCACCCACCTTCTTCCAGTAATCTCAGTATTCCGGTCTGTGTACATTGTTACTCTGTTTGATAGAGGCTTAATTTGAGACAGATGGGGATTTCTACAGTGTCTTATCAGTTAGTCATGTAAGGAATTTAGACTAAAAATGGGTGAATGGTTACTGTTTTTGTGTATTCACATGCTTTATTAAAAATTGCCAATGTACATTATGTATGGCGCAGTTTATATTTAGTAAATTCTTATTCTGTTCAGCTCAAACTTTTCTGTTGAGTGAATTGCCAATGCTTTTACTGCATTCTGGAAATTTCTAAGCAAACCTTTCACTGCTCTGGAACAATAATAAAACTCACACACCATGGTGTACTTTCTGCCAAACTGGGATGAGGGTTGATACACTAGCTGAACTTTAAAGAAGCAAAATGGCTAACATTACAGAGCAATTACCTAGTAACTGCACTGAGGTAAAACAATTTTAGACAACGTATATATGCATGTAAATTGGTCAAATAATGTTTACATTTGCGTTTAGAAATTTAGCAGATGCTTTTATCCAAAGCGACTTACAAAACAGAATGTTGCAGCAATCCCTGAGACATTAAAGGAACAGTTAATCCAAAATGAAAATTCTATCTTCAAGTTGTTCCAAATCTGTATTAATTTCTTTGTTCTGCTGAACACAAAAGAAGATATTTTGAAGATTGTAGCAAAAAACAGTTCTGGGTCACCATTGACTGCCATTGTATTTTTTTTACTATGGTCAAATGTGGCAAAGAACTGTTTGGTTACAAGCATTCTTCCAAATATCTTTCTTTGTATTCATCAGAACAAATAAATGTAGGTTTAGAACAACTAGAGTGAGTAAAAGATGACAGATTGTTTTTTGGTGAACTGTCCCTTTAAAGCAAATGCAACTGATGTCATATAAAACTTATTTTGTTGGCAGGAGAATCATTTTTTAAATGAGTGGTGTACTGGTATCATGCTAAAGATGTTCTTCCTCTTGAATCCAGTTTATTTACAGTTTGTTGTGGTCTTTAGTGGTCAAACCAACAATACATGTCCTTTACCCAGTCCTTAACCTTACAGGTTCAGCTGAGAAGTGGTTGTGTAATCACCGCCGTATCACGTTTTCAATTGAAAACTATTGAAATCCTGTATGTTTTTTTTTTGACGGGGGCCTTTAGACAGTCACCATAACCTTTCTCTTCCACCTGCACTACCTACCCCTTGTATTCTTGGTTATGCAGTCTTGTTTACATCCAATACCTCCAGTTACTTCTTGATGAGCTTCTCTACAGGATTACTAAACAAGATTAAAGAGAGAAAAAAATCCCTTTCCATCTGTTTACCTGCATTAACAGGAGCGGCAGCGTTACCTGTGCGTGACTTTGAGGATCTTGCTGCATAGCCCTTAATCCATAACAATACTATACCTTGGATACACACATGTACTGTGGATACCATGTAACATGCACAGGCGTGTGAAGGTCTGGGGTCCCAAGTGAAGTAGCGGCTATCGCTTGACAGCTCGATTTTCAAGCCACGGGAGGTAACTGAACCTCGCTATGTTGCAGCTCATATGGACGTACAGCCTTTGTTGTTTGGGCTGCGTTTTTGCAACAGCCAAACTGGATATTGCTGCAGGTAAGGGTCTTTGTGCAAATATGTATTATCTGGAAAAGCCAGGGAAAGTGTGATGGTAATGTGTGTATTGCTGTTTCAGAGGAGGTTGACTGGAGTCGGTTTCCTACACTTAGAAATTCAGATAAGCGCTCGCAAAATGATGATATTTCACGGTTGTTGCAAATGCTTGTGGAGAAGCCTGGAGACCGAGCTTTCTTGCCAAGAAAGAAGCGTAATGTTCTTCTCTCCAGTGGAGTATGGCACTGCAGTCAAGAAACAGTACAGCAAGTCATCAGCAATCATCTCAAATACTACCAGCTCAGAGGTGAGAGCCTTTTACAAATTGTCGCATTTATGACATAGTTATAACATAGTTGTAACATATTTATAACAGGATAAAGCACCATGCTGTTTAATGTAAGTGCAAGATTTATTGTTCATGTATTTTTTTTCAAAATTGGGGATGCGTAGGGTGTGTTTTGATTGAGAGCAAAAGTTTTGTAAATTGGTTGTGGATGAGATCATCTTTTAAAGCTAAAAAGGTCCTTAGCCCAGAGGCAAAGTGCCAGACATCTGAACACTTCAAGAAATAGACGAAAGAGCTGTCTCTGATTACGGTTTGGAAAGGCATGACGTCAATACTTTGTGCGAACATGATGTTCTTTGGTATGAATAAACACGTTCTTAACCAGCTTCAGTTAACTATTTTAATGCAAGGGTAAAAGACTTAAGATAATGTTTTTGACATTTATGTGCATTTCACAAATCATACGAAGACGCAGATGCTTTAAAATTAAGTGTTAAATGAAATGCAGCTGTAATGATTGAACCAATTTACTAATCAAATAATCAAGTCAAAACAAAACTGATGGCTGAACAAAGAGATTATTTTTTAGGTCTATGTGCATACATTTCATCTCTTCCTGTAGTTTGAGCATATACAGCACTTGCCACGCCAAGGTTGTAGGTTCCTATACAGGGAATGCACGTAATGACAAAATTTATACATCGAATGCATTATAAATGCACAAATGTAATGCTATAGAGACTAACATAATACACATTATGCAGTGGTTTCCCGGACAGGTATTAGCTTGAAACAGGACTAGGCTTTAGTTTAATTAGGATATTTAGGTAGTTTTTACATTTTTACATTCCTTACAAACAAACATTATTAGTGTGCATCTTGAGACAAAACAATGGCACAGATATATTTTAAGATCTTTCAGTGCAAGCAGTTTTCAGTTAAGACAGCTCTAAAATGTATTTTAATCTGAGACTAGTCTAAACCCTGTCCGGGAAACCACCCCTATATACAGTAATTTAATCAACAACATAATCTGAAAAGCGTTTGCATCCATCCCTTTTGTGAACTGCTTTTGTTGTCAACATCCCTTAGCAGAGATAATCTGAATTTGGGAGAATTCGATTAGAATCAAAGCAATCTCAGGCTGTGGAATTTAATTTGTTATATTTCTTAAGAGACAAGAATAAGAATAGCAGGAGGGACATTTTTAGTGTCTGCAACACATTGTCTTGTATAAATCAATGAGGTTTTGGATAAACAACCAGACCTGTTGTTGTCTATTTTAATGAACTGAAATGAGAAAAGGTTGACTTTATTACATCATTTATTTCCAGCAGGGAAGATACATATTCCTGCAAATTGTTTGTAATAGTGAAAGTATCATGCCAAACTGTGGATGACATAATTATTACTTTTAGCTAATTGGAATAGACGGCAACGCTTTAGATTACGGCCCGCAATGTACCGCATAATTCAACAGAATTTACAGAGTAACTAATTGTAACAATAATGTACCTCTACAGTACATACCTGTAGGTAACGGGGAACACTATGCAAAGTTTGGGGAACAAAGTAAATTCTAAAAAATATGTATACTGTAAGTATTTTAAAACTAAGGGGTAACTATTTTAATATAACGTGGTATGCTTGACCTGCAGTATGCTATACAACAATCTTAGCGTGAACATACACTACATTTTTGTAATCACAATGTACTCATAAATAAGATACTGTGGATATTAACTAAGTACGGGGTTCTTATTTTAGTATTATAGCAAACATGAAATAAGGGGAACACAAGCAAAACAGCACGAATGAAGCACGCAGACTGTCAACTGTAAATTTGACAGAGTTTTGACTAATTTTTATTTGAATGATTTTAGGATTGTTGGTCACAAATAATAAATTTTTATTAAGAGTTATTACGAGTTAGTTTGATGAGTTTACATGTGTAAAATGCGCAAAATCAATGTTGATCTTCTGAGACTATAATCAAGTATTTAAAGAGCAGTTTGATTTGGATGTTTATATGGCATGCAGTTCCCTCATATTTTTAAAATTTTCCTCACTCTTACCCCTTTATTCCCCAAACTTGACATATTGTCCCCCTTTACCTACATATATGTACTGTAGAGGTACATTATTGTTACACTGTAAAACCTGTTTAATTGTGCGGTACATTGCGAGCCGTAATCTAAAGCGTTACCGAATAGACTGTTTATCTCTGAGACAACAAACCAACACCAAAATCCAAAGCAGCATACTAACATGACCCATAATAACCCTGTGCTCCTGAAAGGTTTCAAGACCAAAAAATAAAAATTCGCCAAGTGTGAACAGTTTTCCAGAGTGGACAGCTGAGTAACAACAGCATTTGGCTCACATTCATCCAATCCACTCACATCACATCACACAGAGACATCTCGGTTAGTGGGGATAGACAATCTTTCACAGCTCACGTGTGATTTCTCCCTCAACAAATTAGAAGGCAGCCTATGCAGTTAAATGTCAGTTAACATAATGGATTGAAGCCAATGAGGTCAAAGCTATTATATCCGCATGGCTGAGATAAAGGGTGTGAGCACATGCAAGCTGTCATTCGTGTCTATGTGTGTCACTGAGATGCTGCGTGCTAATACCAGCTCAGAATTAAACAGTGGTGGACAGTAACGAAGTAAATTTACCTGAGTACTGTACTTAAGTACACTTTTTGAGTATCTGTACTTTACTTGAGTATTATTTTTTCTGATTACTTGTACTTTAACTTGACTACATTTGAAAGACAAATATCATACTTTTTACTCCACTACATTTATAAAAAGGTCCAAAAGTAGAAAATGGTTTCTATGCAGCGGGGTTTCCTGTGTGCGCAATTTATCTGGCTTGCGATCTGCCAGGACCTTTTACTGTTGCCAAGTATTTCAGTTTTTCTAAGTTTGCGGTTTTCCGGCAAGCTTTGAATGGCCATTAGGCAGATTTTCTTAACGCAAGTCTGGCAACTCTAGGATCTTCTCCGCTAAACTAATGTAAACGTAGGCGCTGCTACACCATTGATAGCGCTCTAAAAAGGCAAATAGAACATTAAAAGAGGAAAAAGGCAGATGTTAAAGTGTGGTGTAATCATCTGTGGGTTACGATCAATGAAAGATCGTAGAAACATTGTCATGAAAATGATCGGCATAACGGCTAAACGGTAAATAAGCATCACATACACCTTGAGCTACGCGTGCGTGTTAACTTCTGATCTGCTGCTATATCATTTAAAGTGATTTGGAAAATGAATGATGTTTTTACTGAAGTAACTATAGTTGAAGTATTCCTGTTGAAATAAAAACAATAGAACCCTGCCCAAAATACAACATAACATGTAATGGATTTAATGGTTATAATGGGAATTGTACTATGGATACTTGTTGTCTACTTGAATGTGATGGATTCTATTGCTGGGATGGTAAATCCTATTGGAATAAAACCCAAAACACTCCAAAGAGGAATTTAATTTAAAAATCTCATTCTAATTCAAACATTCCTTGTTTTTTTTCAGCAGGGATGGTATTTGCAGTAAAACCACAGTATCAACATATTTACCATTTTCTAAATATAGGAACCATACTCCAATTAATAATCCTTAGTAAAACCACAGCAACTAAACATACCATAGTTTCATTATACTAGCTATAGTTTATGTTTGTAGGTAAATGATGGTAATACAAATGGTAATAAAAACAAAAACATGGCTTCTACACTTTACTATTTACAAGAACCTTACTACTTACTGGTAAATTGCTGCTAAAACTGGTAAAGTGAATATACAAAATAAAAGAACACTGCTCATAAATACATATAGGCCTAGGGGGCTAATGAGGATAATTAGGCTAAATGATCATACAGAATTATATCTAAACTAAACATGTATGTGCTAAACATATAAAGTTCTTAAAGGAGTTGCTCACTGCAAAATTTTCCCCCATTGACTTTCCATAGTAGGAATACAAATTATGTAAATTATGGAATTATGGAAAGTCAATGGGGTAAACTACTCCTTTAATACAACTGATACTGTGAGCTACTCGGTGTATTCAGTAGGTTGCTTCAGAGGCATAAGGTATATGACAATAAAACAATGCACAACTGACAAAGGAAATTTACTTTTAATACTTGAGTACTTTTTAAAGCACATACTTCTGTACTTTTACTCAAGTAAGAATCTGTCTTTACAACTTTTACTTGTAGTGGAGTAATATTTGTAATAATAGTACTTTCACTCAAGTAAGGAAGTTGTGTACTTCGTCCACCTCTGGAATTAAACCGTAATGTCAAGTTATTAAATCTAATTTCAATGTTTGATATGCAAACACCACTTAACATTATTTCCTATTTGCAAAGAATAATTCTATTTTTTTTTGGCTGCATACTTTTTTTTTGTCTTTTAAGATGTTGCCTCCATAATACTGAAGTGTTATAGTACTATTGTATTTCGTTTGTTGTGTATCTTTTTTCTTGGGATTGTGGTTTCCACAATTTTGCAATTTGGTTTTGTAATTGGTAATGAATACAATATTTTTTATAAATGTCAGTGTGTCAGGAAACGGTGTGGGAAGCCTTTAAAATCTTCTGGGACCGCATCCCTAACCAGACAGAGTACCAGAGCTGGTTAAGTCAATGCCAGGCCGGAAAAGTCACCATACATGACGTTGGCTCCTCTTTCAGCAAATCAGAAGAACACCTACAACTTGTCCTCAAAGTTTGTAGCACAAGACCTTTTATTGTTAACATTTGTGATAATTACGTTACCTGATAATTTGGTTTGAATACATTAATATGAACATAATACATGTCTGATTGACTGTGATTCATATCTCTGATTTATTTGCCTTTCTCTGCAGAGACTTTCTCAGACGAAAAGGTACAACAAACACTTGAACACCGAACCCTTTATTTCACATACACCCACTTTCCTCAGTCTATTCCTCGTATATTCTCTACATTGGATGATCTGTCGTAACTCTTTCCATTTGTCTGCTTCTCTTTTCTTCTCAGTGAAACACCTTCAACGTCATTATGCAGCCCTGAGGATTCTTCCCAAAACCAAAATAATCCACCAGCAGGTCATCATTGCGTGTTTGCGTCTTCTATTAACTGCATGAAACCCTGCCAAAATCTTTGTAGCATTAGAAGTACAGTAGAAATGAACATTTGAAAAATGTTAAATGAAAATGAGATTTATTTTCTTAGTTTATGAAAGCTAGACAAAACAAGACATTCAGCTGATGAACAAAATAACACTGACAGGCAAACAATCAAATTCCATTCATATTTAAAGACATTTAAAATGTTAAAACATACATCAAAAATAACAAACAAACACATCATATACAGTAATTCATTGTGGATGATAAAAAAAATATAGTTCTCTAGTTTCTAGTAATGGTTCCTGGTATGAGTAAAATAGTTTTCTTTTATAATGTGCCAGGTGATGGGTTTCCAACAGAGGCCACTGCCGTGGTGACTGCACCTGTTTCAGATGAGGTCGTCTCTCAGAGTGTGATGGAAGTTACAGTAAAAACATCATCTGTTGTCATGACGACTGAACCGGAAACTGAGGTTGGTGTTTTCAGCCTGAAACAAACAGTTCAAAGTCCAGTGTATGAAATTTAGGGACATCTAGCGGTGAGGTTGTGAACTGCAACCAATTGCTCACTCCACCCCTCCCTTTTGAAGCACTATGGTGGCTGACACAGCACTAAGATGTCATCACAGTTTCGCTTCTTTGCCAAAGGCGATAACGTATTTGCGAAATGAGCTCTGTAGAGCAGTTTGTCCGTTTAGGGCTACTGTAGAAACTACACCCACGGTGTATGTACTGTAGATTGAAATAGTTCATTCTAAGATAATACAAACATCACGCTGACGCTTCTTTATGTAAGGTCTTTATACACCTTTGAAGACATAGTTATGTGTATTACGTAAATTACGCATTTATGTCACTAGATCCTCCTAAAAGTTACACACAGCATTTTTTATGAAGATCATGAGTGGGTAGGTGTGGGGGGTATGCATCTTGACAGATAGAAAAAAATAATTAATAAAAAGTGACAATTTGCAGGCTTTGTGTAAAGGAATATTTAACCTCTAAATAAAATATAATTGTTTAATAAAAACACTTACCTAAAGTCCAAATGGATACATTTAATCACAAAAAGGGCCCACAGAACACTGACCAACATGTATTTTGTTTTCTCCATTTGCTAGATTACTAATGAGGTTGAAAAGCCTGCTGCTTTGCCTGCACGTCCTCTGATCGAACAGAAGCTGAAGTTATTACTGATGGGAGAGCCGTGGAGTGAACATCTGTCTGACCCCACCAGTAGTGAGCGCCGCAGTCTCACCCAACAGTTCACAGAAAAGGTAAAAATCACATATGCTTTTCCTACTGTACTTTTAGGCTACATTATTTAATGTGCATATACAGTTTGTACAGTATACTGTATGTATTTATATGTTTACAGATTTCTACTGCTTTGAAAAAACTTACTGAATTCAAGAGTGTATCAGTACTGGATGTCAGGTATGTTTGTGCGTGTTACATTTTAAAGTGGTTTTAGTGTAGTTTTACTACACAGTGGCCTAATAATAGGACATGTAAAAGGCATTTAATCTTTCTTCTGTGTAGGCCACAGTTGGATCCCTCAAGGTAAGTTACTCACTGAGTGAGATAATGTGTGAGTTAGTATATTATTAGTATTAGTATATTCATTCATGAAGTAGGATCAGGTATGAAAGTGTTTTTTTCCCTCTCCAGTGGTGAAAAAGCATTGCTGGTGGAATATATTGTGTTCCTTCAGACCAGCAGTGGAGAGATCAGCAGTGAGACACTTGATTTAATTAATCTCCAGTCAAACATGGAAGAGGGCACCTACAGAGACTCCCTGGGACCCACCATCACTGAAGACTTGAATAGTAAAGTACTGCTCAACATGTACTGGGGAATTCCAACGTTATGGTTGTGACTTTTTTAGGCAAAACTTGAAATATGAACTCTCAGAAAATGAATTTATGATCAATATATTGAACCATCTGTTTATATTAGACATGATAAAAGATCAGTCTATAGACATGTTCTTTGTTATACAACATGCATTATGGGTGTGATTAAAAAGGACACCAATTTTGAGAGACAACATGCTTTGTACAATTTCTGTAAATTAAAATGCACAAAACAAAAGCAATAATACCAAGAAATAGAACATACAGTAAAACTAGAGATGCACCGATACCAATAGACGATTATTGAGAGTGACAACTTCCGATATGATTCTGAAGATTCAATTATCTTTCTTAACTTTCCGAATGTTAATAATTCATATAATTACTATTAATATTAAACATCAAGCTGGTGATATTTCTTAATATTTTATCTTTTGAACCTCTTTTGATTGACCGGATATATATTGGCTCTGATCATCGGCTGTTTTTAAAATATATCGGCTGATAGCAGTTAGTGTAAAAAATTGCTTTTATCGACTGATAGCAATTACTGGCTGATAAATTGAAGCATCTCTAAGTAAACCAGTTAACTTATAAATATATATGGACAATTCTGAAAGCAGAACTTACCTCACTTGGAAAATCATGCTTTCAAAAATAAAATAAAATAAAATACTTTTGAAACAAATTCTTAAAGAGTATTTAAATCACTTAATAAAAACCTTTGGTAAAAAGTTTATAGTTTAATATTGACATTTGCATGTAATTGCCCTACTATGGCACATCTCGGTCTGTTACAATCTAATGTATTCCTATTTTCAGTGGAAGCCTCTCCAGGGGAAACTCATGAAGCAACAGAATCTCCAGACTCTGACCTCACGGTGAATTCATATTTCTGTCAACATGACAATGAAATTTGCATTATATCTAGAATCAACTAATTTCTTTAATTTATTATGTAGGATGAAATTCAAAGTGTAGAAAACACACCAGCTCTGCCTGGTGAGGAGCACAAGGAGGTCTTCACCATTGGTCCAACGACAGGATTACAACAGGAGGTTTTGCGAGAACATGATGTTATAAAACTAGATGAGAACACACCGTCCCTCACTGATGATCCAAACAGCAATTTCTCGGAGGGTAAGAACAAGCATTGTTGATATCATGTGTACAATGATATAGTCTGACATGGTGGTGATAGTCAAAAAAAAAAAAAGATGATTGTTTGTTTCTTATTTCAGATATTGAAGACAAGGGCTTGGTTTCCTGGTCTACCCCCAGTACGACTCTTGCTGTTTATGATGAAACTGTTGGTCAAGACAGTGAAATCGCAACTGATGACTTTGATCCTGCCTCTGGATCTGGTGCCGCAATGGACCCGGCTGAAGAGACAGAAGCTGATGTAGAGGTTTTGACTGATGAAGACACACCCCTTTTAGAGGACTATGAATTCTCCACCATTACCACAGTTACAGAGGTAATCGAGGACCACGTTTCACCTGTGGAAATAGATGGAATGATTACTGTTGAAGATACTGATACACCAAGAATGCCAGCTATAGAAGAGACAAAAACTACATCCGTACCTGAGGTAGATCACATAAAACCAAATGAAGATGAAAGGCCAGAGGAGGACAAGAAAGAAATTGCTCCCACAGAAACACAAACGGATGAAAAATCTGAAGTTGTAGTGATTACAGAAAACGAATCAGGGGAAGTTGAAGAGAATGGGGAAGTTGTTGATAGTACCACAATGGCAAAGGAAGGAATTGGTTTTGTACTAAAACCTACTCAATCTTTAGTGGAAGATCTAACAGAGGATGACATCCTTTTGGTCACTTTACCAACAAGCCCAGTCCAACAAACATCTCTTTCACCAGAGAAAGAATCACCCTTCACTCTCATCACCACGACGACCCCAGTGAATGTTGAATTAACTTCTACCATTAATTCAGAAACCATGAGTACATCCTTAGATTATAATGTGATCTTTTATGGGGTGGAAGATGGTAGTGGCGTCCCCGGTATCATCAAAGGTGATGATGTTTCCAGCATTGCCATGCCAACGAACCCTGGGCGAGCTTTGATGGTGTTCTTCAGTCTTCGTGTAACTAACATGATGTTCTCAGAAGATCTGTTCAATAAGAGCTCTCCAGACTACAAAGCCTTGGAACAACGTTTTCTCGAACTGGTAATGTGTCTTCCACCATCCCTCTTCCTCAGTTCATTTAAAGGGAGAGTTATTCACCCAAAAATAGAAACTCATATTATTTAAAACCTGGATGGGGCGATATACATTTCGCGTCTATCGCGCGCGCAAGTTCGTTATTTTAAATGTAGAGATGCGCAAATAGGGATTCCATCGAGATGAATAGTTCAACTTTTCAGAGTGCCGCGCGCGCACCGCGGGTCATTTGACTAGAGAAAGAAGCGCGGCTCGCGTTTTCCGCGCAGTTTTAGACGAGAAATGTGTATCGCCCCTAAGACTTTCTTTCTTTTGCAGAATACAAAAGAAGATATGTTTAAGAATGTTGGTAACAGAAAACCGATGGTCCCCATTGACTTGCATTGATGAAGTGAATGGGGACCAGTGGTTTTTGGTTACCGACATTATTCAAAATATCTTCTTTTGGGTTATGCAGAAGAAAGTCATGCAGGTTTGAATTGACAAGAGAGTGAGTAAATGATGAATGATTTTTATTGTATAAAGTTATTATTGTAAGTTCGTGTATATTCCTCAGCTGGTGCCATATCTCCAATCAAACCTTAGTAACTTTGAGAACCTGGAGATCCTGAACTTCAGGAATGGAAGCATCGTGGTGAACAGCCGGATGAAGTTTGCGAAACCTGTTCCTCGTGGAGTCACCACTGCTGTTTATCTCATTCTGGAGGACTTCTGCAACACAGCGTACCAGACCATGAACCTCGCCATTGACAAATATTCCCTGGATGTGGAATCAGGTAAGTCCTTAGTCTTAGAAAGTCAATGGACTTTTAAACATTTATGAAAGGAACAGTTTACAAAAAAAATTCTGTCATCATTTACTCACCTTCAAGTTGTTTCAAACCTGTATAAATTTCGTTCCTCTGCTGAACACAAAGATCGAAATCTTTGTAACCAAACATTTCTGGGGCACTATTGACTACCATAGTAAGAAAAGCAAACTACTATGTTAGTCAATAGTGCCCCAGAACTGTTTGGTTTTCCACATTATTCAAAATATCTTCTTTTGCGTTCAACAGAACAAAAACATTTAGACAGGTTTGAAACAAATTGAGGGTGAGTAAATGATGACAGATGTTTTTGGTAACCTGTCCCTTTAAGTCAACACACATCAAAGCAGCAATATATTTGCCTTTATGTGTTTAATATACAGTATGTAATGCGTATTGACGTTTGGTTCAGGTGATCAGGCAGACCCATGCAAGTACCAGGCATGTAATGAGTTTGCAGAATGTACTGTGAACCGCTGGTCGAGTGAAGCAGAATGCGTGTGTAATGCTGGGTACTTCAGTGTCGATGGACTTCCCTGCCAGAGCATCTGTGAGCTTCAGCCTGACTTCTGCTTGAATGATGGGAAATGTGACATCATTCCAGACCAAGGAGCTATCTGCAGGTTGTATACATGTTTTATTAGATCATGTAATCATGTTTTCTGGACACAAACCATGACAAGTTTTTATGCATGTGTGCTCTGTAGATGTCGTGTGGGGGAGAACTGGTGGTACAGAGGGGAGCATTGTGAAGAATATGTATCTGAGCCACTCTTAGTTGGCATTGCCATCGCGTCTGTTGCTGGGTTTCTGCTGGTGGCATCAGGAATAATCTTCTTCTTAGCAAGAACCCTGAGAGATCAGTATGACAAAGATGAGCTGGAGGACCCAGTGCGGTAAGACAGAGAATATGGCACAGTCAAAACGGTGCACTTAAAGTATGGACTTTGCTACACTTGCAGTGTATTTGGTAAAAGCACAAAAGGTCAATGGCAGTTGTAACCTAGTTTGTGTGTGTGTGTGTGTGTGTGTGTGTGTGCGTGTGCGTGCGTGCGTGTGTGCGTGCATGTGCATGTGTGCGCGCGTGTGTGTGTGTGTGCGTGTGTGTGTGTGTGTGTGTGTGTGTGTGTGTGTGTGTGTGTGTGTGTAGAAGAGAGGATAGTTTTCCGTTTTTAGACAGGGCCACTAAGTACAACCCTATGTTCGAGAGTGATCTGACGACAGGCTACAGTCATTACTACCGGCGGTACCCTGACCCTCCGATACACAGCAGTGGCAGTGCTGAGGCCTCCACTGACTTCAGCATTGAAGAAATTCGCCACATTTATGAGAACAGTGAGCTCACCAAGGAGGTACGAGTACAAAACGACAGATATTTGTTAACAGTTCATACAATCTCATTTGGATGTTTAAGTAGGATTTGCTTTTGTGCTCATGAAGGTGAAGTTTAGGGGTGGAGATTTAGAATTGCTTTTTCTACTAATTATATGGTTTTGTATTCATATCGTACTTATTTGTAATAATGAACCGCAGTGTAAAAGTCCCCTTTTCCCCTGGACGTTCCCATAACGTGGGTTTAGTATACAGGAATACACACAGTTACTCATACAATACTTGTGACAGTGTATATATGTTTTGTAAGCAAATAATATATCTTAATATAAAAAAATACTTTTTAGTGGACTCAAATGAAAGCTAAGCACTGTAGAAAATACAAGACTTTGACATACAGCTTTGCAGTTTAAAACTTTATTTTTATAGTTTTTCTGGCAATCAGTTTTTTCTGTAAAAACCACTGAATTTCACTGTTATCCTCACAGACATATTTGACAGTATATTTGTTTTTCTCTCATTTTCTTCCAATTCTACAGGAGATTCAAGATCGCATCCGTATCCTTGAACTCTACGCGAGAGATCGTCAGTTTGCAGACTTCATGCGGCAACATCAAACGTGAGTGTCACTTCTGCATTAGCTTTACCTGTTTTGTCACCTCATGTTATCTTGCTTTTGTTTGATCAGAGCGATTGAAAATCAGAGAGAAAGTTCCTCTTCATCGACAACACACGTCCAACTGAATGCAACAAGCTGAAGGTGATAAATCAATATTATGGAAACTGCATGTTATAGTGTGACATGTTTTGTGTTTTTAGTGTTGCAATGAGAGTAAACTTAAAAAAATCTTGAAGATTTTTATGACAGAAGAGCACATTTTAATGTTTTATTATGATCACTTATTTTAAAAATGTTTATGCTTGTTGAGCTTTAATTTATCTAAATATCATGTGCTTGACGTGTGATGAGCTTTTGTTTACCTCTTTCAGAAACTTGCCTTGTCTTCGAGTAATGGCACCTCACTGTTTTCTAAACACTTTCTGTCACCAGCCTCTCTTCTTTTCTAAGATTCTTTCTTGCTTTCACAAATTAAAATGGTTATCTTAACTTTATAGGTGTTAGATAAAAAGAGCTATATTCCTTTTATTTTTTCTTATATTTTATTTGTATTACATATAACGTTTTCCTGTCATAGATCAAGATTGTGGTCATAGACAGTATCTTTCTCTTTGGTTGAAGTTATTAGTGCCTTCTAATCTGTGTTCTGGGTGCTGTGGCCCATGAGCTCTCAGCCAACCATCATTTGGTGTTTGGAGAAAAAGGCCTGCACTGACACAAGGTCTGCCTGCTTTCTGGAAGTTACTTGAATAACTGTTACGGTTGTAGTTCTGTTAGTTTTACTGCTTTTAAAGTATCACTGTTTCTTACAATTAAACCTGCCCTTTAAGGGGGTCTTGCAAAAGTTCCTATTTAGACAAGCTAGTTCATTCGGCAATTCCCCTGGCAGCTATTTTCTAGGCAGTGACAAAAATAATGTATAGTTAACACTTAGATCACAATTTTTAGCATAAATGAAAGCTATAGATTTAATGTCTGTGAGATTAAATCTCATTGTTTTTTGCAAGGTCCACGACTGATCACCATTAATGCAAACACTAATTGCTTTAAAAAGAATATCCTGTAAGTGATGGAGAGCCATGAGGGTTTGGAACGAGGTTGAATAAATGTTATGTATGTCACTTCATATATGATTGTGTAAAATTAAAACCAAATAAAACCTTTTGATACTGAACACTTACAGTATAGTTCAACTTTTTTTTCAGTTGCACAGAGTAAATGTGTTTGTTTGCATTTTGGAAGTGATGTCTGTGATGTCAGGCTTTCTTACTATGCGTTGGGCTGGCTGGGTTTCCATGTATCGGAGCTAAATTAGGATTACAGAGAGCTCAATTCACTTAGTCAAAGAAGAGATTACATCTGAGATTATAAGGCACAACACACTTAACCGTAAATTCTTCTAAGGCTACTGTTCCCATCCTGTGTAAGTCACTTTAGAGTAATGTGTCAGCTAAAGTATGTCATTTCAGCATCACCAAAAAAAGCTCAGTTGGCAGAAGTTAAATAAATGTAATTGTCTGGTAAAACGTTATAGCCTTCTATTTTCTGTATGATTTACATTTATGGTGCTTTTTCGGAGCTCAACAACACCTGCTTACAATATTCAGTGAATGAAAAAGAACAGAGGACATATTTTCTCCTTTCTCTACAATTTCCATTTTTGTGTGAACTGTTATTTTCATGACCAGACATGACATATTTCATTATATTAATTTTATGTGGAACAAATGGAAGCCATTTTACGCATTACATCATTATTCATGGTTAATTTGTTAGCGTTTCAGTCAGAAAGCGATAGATCCATGATCAATGTAAAAGTGTGTTTTCATTCTTTGAGTTCAGAACTTGTTACAGTAACACATCACTGTTTAACCTCCAGGGGGAGCGTGTGTTTTTAACACCGTGAAGAGTGTGCTCAAAGCATCACACTATGATTAAATGCTTGCTGTGAAATTCCCATGTTGATCTATTTTTTATCTTTATGCATGAGCTCATGGTGTGGTGGTGAAGTCACTGATTTAACGTTTCTCAAATATTCTGGTTCCTTAACCTCTAACTCTAGAGTGCAGACTATTATTTTTTTAAACAGTCTCAGTCTTGTGAGGTGGATCCACTTCGGTTTTTAGCTTTTTGTGGAATGTATAGGCCTACTTGTATTTAATATTAAAAAAGTTCGACTTTGATTTGCATGAATGTTACGTAACCAACAATTTAATGCATTGTGGTATTCCTTCTTGCATCTGCATTCTTTTCATTGCAGCCTAAACGGTGTATTTTCTTACTCACATCTGCTTAACTAAAGCCAAGGGTGAGATGCTTGGCTGGTCCACTACAGCTTCAATCTGGCTTTTACATCTGATAACTATTTGCTGACTGGTGTGAGAAATTCCACTCTGATCAATCATGCAGTAAAGAGAGAACAAACTGTAAAGAGAACAAAATTACTGTTTAACTCTTGTTTATTCAGTTATATCAGAAAACATGTAAATTATATTAGATATTATAACATACTGTATGGCCAAGTGCTGTAACTGAGGCAGACACAGAGAAAGACGACTTGGACTATTGGTCCGTATCTAGTGATAAATTTGATAAACGTTCTGCTCAAGGGCATGTTTGTATATTTCAGCCCTAATGACTGTGCTCTTGCACTTTTCTGGCATGCTTAATAATGAATTACTCTCCTGAGCAGAATTCATCAGCCGCCTCACACAAGCACATTGCCAACAGCTGCTTTTAGTCACTTTTCCTTCCTCTGAAGAAACATGCACACAAAAACCCTCGCAACATTTCACACCACTGATAACAGATGGAGCCACACGATAGATCTAAGGCCAGAAGGACCAAATCAATTTGGTTCCCTCTGTGTCCTGACTACTGACACACTCTCTCATATTAAGTGTATATGTTCTTCCTGACACAGTTTGTCAACACCTTTGTCTTCTTAGTTTGATCTGTATGTTTGGATTACTATTATTAGCACGCATGTGTGTTTATATTTGCGATTTGTGCCTCGAACAAACTTTTCAGCAGAAACACGTGCTCGGAGTTCATGGTTCAACGCGACTCCCCCTTGAACCAATCACAGCTGCAGAACAAAACACATGCTCAGCCATCACTCTAATCTCTTTCATGATGTCATGTGCTAATATCATACAGTACTGACCTGCTGACTCTCATTTTTAGTGCTTGACTGGATTTGAGTGACATGTACCAGACTTCCATAAATCCAACAAATATCTTGGACATTTATAAATTCTTGACCATCTTGACACTTTTGGCACGCTGTTTCTTACTGTGCCCAGGAAAAGTAACCATCTGTATAATTGATTAATAGAAAGCCTTGTCTCGCTTCCAGGGGTCCCGTTATTGAGTCTTCTCTGGCCAAAAAGGATTAATGCAATCAGGCAAGTCTTAATTTCTGATCTTTCCGCAGTCTGAAAGCTGCAGTCTTGCATGTCGGCCTAAGAGACTGGCACATAAAACAAAGACTGGGAGAAGATAGAAAACAGACAGAGAGATGAGGAGAGGTGATCCATGTTTCTTTGACATGAGATTGATTCTTAAACGTGGCTGCTGCCAACCGATTCAGCCCTGAAAACAGTCTGTGGAGATTTTGATGTATTCATGTCAGTCAGACCCAGACACCGTTTTTCAACAGGTGACAAGTACTTGGCTCCCTGTTATTGTGCACACTGGACAGATAGATCACAGCTAAGACTGTATGAATGCCATTTCAGAATAAATATTAAAACAAGTGTCATATGCAGGCAAATAATGCAGGAGAGCTTTTCCCAGGCTTAACCCACTTTGTTGCCAGCAAGGTCGTTTTTAGTACACGTGTAGTCACTTACCCTCAAGTCACTTGCCAGATTTAATGAAGTTGTGTAAAAAAGTGTGAACTTGTTAACACCTGCAAAACATTTCTGTGTTGATCTAACAAGGTCTACTGAGCATGGTATCTTCTGTGATTTTCCCTTGATAATTGCTTTATTTCTGCAAACAACACTTTTGTCCTACTTCATCTGCTTGTTGTTAATCTATTTGTTAGGCCTTTCGCTGTTGGTATGTGCGTCTGTTTTTAATTACATTTGTGTACAAAATACAGGAAGGTTTCATTGCAAATAGAGTCATTTTGCACAATGATTTAGAATTGTCAGAAATTGTAATATCATTACAATGCTTACTAAAAAAGCAGGCAGGCGTATCTTGTGCTGTGCACCATTAACCCATGAAGCACACATGCAATTTCTAATTCTTCTTTATTCACTGTGGTTGCAGCTTTTTGAATGCAACATATCATATGTAAAGCATTCTTTCCCACAATTTGAAAATGGATACTTAGTGTAATAAAAATACATTTGTGTTCTATTTGAGAAAATATACCCACAGTCTAGTCTAGTCTAGTCTAGTGTAGTTAGTCTAGTGTACATTAGCAGGGTAGCTAGTGTATATTAGCAGGGTTGCCAACTTTCACACACTTAAAAGTACGACACGCTCCCAGGCTCTATCACGCCGTAACAACAAGCCAACGTCGAGCAAATACAGGATAGCTAGCCATATTCACATGCAACTTTACGTGGGTTTAGAGGCCGTCAAGACAGCAGTCTATAATTTATCATTACAATGATACCAGGAAGTGAGATGCCTAGTGAGTTTTGAGGAGATATACAATAAAGTGTTATGCTTCCAGTTCATATTTATAATTTATAATCGTGGTGGCATTTTACGTATTGTTTCTTTCTTTAAATGTTTGTTTATATTTTTGTAGGTGTGTAAATACATAATGAAATTGTTGTTTGCAAGAGGCAGACTACATTAATAAAACATTCTAAAGGCCTCTAATTGTGTCACCTTATGAATTTGTTTTGTTGTAGCGTTTAAAAAACATAAAAGTCATTTGAATGTATTGGTAGTGTTTTATGAGGTGTACTTTCTGTGAATGTAAAGAAAGGGGTGTAATACTGTACATTCACCATGAGTTTAAAAAGAAAGATACAGTAATTGACTTATAAGTGGACTTAATTCTTTAAAAGGAGACTGTTTGCAAGAGCGACATCGTCACCCTCAGGTACATTTATGTAACCGAGATAATAAAATCGCTAAAGGTTTCTCTGTACAGTAACTATGCAGCAATGTTTTCATTTAGCACGTTAATTTCTCACAACCCGATAATCTGTAACGTGTCTTTATTGGATGTTATAAATCAAGTTGTTCATTCCTTTTTAAGAAAATTATCTAACATAAAATAATACCTGACAAGAAATATAAAGCACACAATGAACGAGCTAAGTAAAGTCAGAATTGCTACTGTACAGGAATAAAACTTTTAGCGATTTTCTTTATTATCTGAATTACATTCATTTACCTGAGAGTGAGGAGGACGCTTGAATCCAAACCATCGCATGATTTACCAACTTCAAATACCAATTACTAATATACTAACTAAATAAGAAAGTAGTTTTAAGTACAAACAATAAAGATAACAGCATGCAGATCGTTCTCTAAAATTCATTGCACTGTACTGTCTTCAGTATTGACTTCCTTGTCAGGGAGCTATCAATCAAAATCGCACTAGCCAATCAGCGTAAAGCGGCCATAAGTCCCGCCTACACGTGAAATTTGTGCCAGAAAGACGAACGAAAACTTGAGAAGCATAAACGAAAACTCGGAAAGCGCAAATGAAAAATCTAGCAGCGAATTAAAAACTATTATTTGCAAAAACGAAACTTAGAAATTTTTTGAAAATCATGTCACATTCTTGCAATTGAGTTTATTGTTTTCATTATCAAAGTGTTTTTCTTCTTTCTCATTGTATATTTTTGTTCATTTGTTTAAAGCTTGCGTTCATTTTTATTGGCACAAAAGTAATCCCATACGGTGAAACATCTCCAAAAGTAAGCAGTGGAAAAACCAAATAACCTCTGGTCACTGCCGACAAAAACACCAATAACTAAAATGTAGGCATTTACTGTAGCTAAGTAGAGATTTCTTGTAAATTATAAACAAAATTAGATAATACAATGTAATAGTATTTAATATAAATAACATAATCTTAATTTTGCCAAATGGTTGATCTGTAAAGTGTATTTGACAATACATTTGGCAAACAGTGTTTTTTGGTCTGTTGATTTGTTTAGGATTGTGGTATATGGTAGTAATAATTGTGTTGATGCTTTACTAGTTTAATTTGACACATACAAAGAAATTGGTGCTGGTGTTTGTTTCATGATTCCACCTCAACAAACTTCACATCAAATCAGCATTTTCTTTGTTTATCTACAGCACATTAAAACTGTTTATTTGAATGTGGTAACTTGCCTAATGAAAGACAGGGCTGTGATAATGTCAAGCTTTCACGTTAAAATGACCACAAATACAAACAAATGGTAACACTTTACATTAAGGGTGTATTTGTTAACAATTAGTTAATCCATTAGCTAACATGAACTAACAATGACCAATACTTTTATAGCATTTATTAATCTTAGCTAATGTTAATTTCAGCAATACATTTTTAAAGCAACACCTTGTAGTTTTTCGACCTTGAAATAATGTCTCTAAAATAATTTCAGTGGTAGAACAAATGGATATATTCTACTGCCTGAGCAGACTCAAAGTGGCTGCAACCACACTCAGTAAGTTCTGTGTTCGGGTCCGTACACACAGCCCCTCCCATCCTCTGCCTGTGGAAGAGTGCGTTCCAAACAACGTTTAGTAAACAAATTCAAGTGTATTGCACTGCCCACGGGAAGCTTATACAGTGACATCATTTACAACACTGGTAACAAACAATTGCGCTTCTCAACCACATGGGGGAACCGTGAGCAAAAGTTATAAAGTGTTGCTTTAAAATCAAATGTTGTGTCTGTTAGTGTTAACATTAGTTAATGCACCATGAACTAACATAAATAACTGTACTAACATTAACTAACATTAACAAGGACTAATAAATGCTGAAAAACAAAATCGTTCATTGTTAGTTAATATATTAGCTAATGCATTTACTAGGCTGTTAACAAATACAACCTTACTGTAAATTGTTACCAAAAATGTTTCACAAAATTTGTGTTAAAAAATAACGTGGAATCAATTTTATGAACTCTGACGTGACAGAGCATTCTGAATGATTCATAAAATGGCATATGTTGACACATGCTCAATCTTTTCACTGTAGAATTTCAGTCAGTATTCAAACATTTGGGGGAATTTCAGCTGAACCTCAAAATTCACATATGGCGTGACCGTGACATGTTATTCTCCTTTAGTTGTGGATAAATGAAAGTAAAATAAAAGTTATAGATCAGATTTTACCCATAAACATGTTTTGATTTTCTGCGTATGATTTATTACAGGAACTGAATGGGTTTTGAATAGGTGATCTCACAAGTGAAAAACGAAAAAAAAAGATACCGCTTAAGAAGAAAAACAGAGATGGCTGAAATGTCAGCCACTGAATGAGAGAGGGAGAGAGAGAGGGTGAGAGATAAACTTAAAGTTTAACAATAACAGTGTGACATCATAGGGTCCCTCCCTCCTGTTAATAATCCAGTATAGATGGTGCAGTCATACAAAAATCTCTCACAATCACATCAACAGAAGTATTTTCAAACATACCAACGCACTTTCTCTCACACACTCTTTGGGTTGACATGAACTTCTCTGGGGTCATTTAAAAGAACGAGAAGAGAACATATGATTTACGAAAGACAAACTGAATACGTTTAGAGAGGAGAATTGTGTGGACTATTGGAACTCTGTATTGGCTTTTCTCTGAGAAAACAGGACAACATGAAAGTCTTTCTCTTCCTCTTGCTGCTGAGACTGATTTCTGCAACAAAAGGTACAAAAGCGTTTGATTCTAGACAAGTTCCAGGATCATAAATATTTAGTAATATGTATGAATATTAATGTATTATATTATATAATTATATATTTTATGAATATATGATTTATTTATTTATTAGTTTATTATAGACTTTTTGTTTTATCTGTAAAAACAAGCAAGAATGTTTAAATGCACACCTGGTTATTGTTTGACAAAACAAATGTATGATATGAAATGCATGGAAATATGTGTACATGCATGTGTCTGTTGTAATGTGATCTCATTGAAGTCACAAGTCTTGTATGTGTGGTTCTAGTTAGAGGATGCAAGCTCAGCTGTTGTCAATATTTCTGTTTTTTCTTTTTCTTGTTTTCTTTTTTGGACTAAATTGTGCAATAATTTTCTGTAATTATGACCATCTTATGAGAGAGCACCAAATTGTGACCCTGCCTTTGAAATCCAGTAAAATCTCATAATCTAATTATGAGATAACAAGAAGTTTGATTTCAACCATTAATTTGACTACAATTTAAATGTTTGACATGGCCTTACTCAGTCATATTTAAAGATATCAATGTTATATTTTACCCAATGTTCCTTATATTTAATGTTCCTTTGTATATTTTGTAGGATGATTTTATGAACAGTAGAAAACAGCAAATCACCCAAAAATTGGTTTCAGCTGGGTTTTCACCAGGCAGAGTCACAAATTAATAAAACTTTCATTAGATGTCAATTGTGCATTCTGCAAAAAAAGAAAATGTTTGTGTGTGTGTTCTGTCTTGATTCGTCCAGGCAAGTTATTAGCACACTGATTTGTGTTTGCTGTTCCTGTTGAAGCCAAAAATCTGTTAGGATACTGTATTTATAACGAATAAATGGAGTGCCTGTAAGTCTTTACATGGATGTTAGCCAGATGTTGGATCTGCACTATTTAAATTGACTTTGAGTTTACTTTTAGTGTGTAATATCCAAAATGACTTCACACCCTGTTCAATGTTCCAGTGACTGGATTAGTTTTTTACTGTGTATCATGTGTAAGAACAGAACTGATAATTGACGATTAAAAATTCTGTTAATGGAAATAAAGCCAATAATATTAAGAATAGAATATTAAATATGTTATGCTATGACGTGGAATCTTTCCATGCGTTTTATGTTGCTGGCTTTTCAGAGTTTACCACAAGAATGAACTATGACACCATTTACAGTATAGAGATGTTATTAAGTAATGACCTTGACTTAAGGTCATTACTTAATGTCTTGACTTGACTAATTTGTTCCAGGCCATTCCTCTGTTACATGACCAGTTCGATTATGTCCAAATCTCCTGTTACTATAGGAATCCTTGTGTTTTCCAGTCATCATCGTCGTGTGTTGTACACACTTTGTTATTTTTCATTCACCTGTAATGACTTTCCTGTTTGGCTGACATCATAGGAAATAACTCATTGTATTAGACCACTGCTGTGGGTAATGCGTGATTTTTAAAATCCTGCCAATATTTAACACAACAATTTTATCCCAGCTAACACTGATTATTTTAATAATGTTTTTAGGATTTAAGATTGTGAAATTAGGATTAGTCAGGTTTGAGATGAAATGCTCTTGAGGGTGAACCTGACCTTTCAGCAGTCTAATGATGATAGTCCTTATGAACATCAGCATGCATTTTCTGTTCTCTTAGAAACATGTCACATTATACATAAACTGGGTAGTGTTTTGCATTTTACATTCACTTGAATTCTCAAAAAATCTAGTAGAAATTATTAAGAGAAAAACATGTGACAGTTATTGGCATGCACAAAACATTATTATAAAAAGAATGGTGACAACTCAGATTTGGTTTTGATTACATATTTAGTTTTCTTAGCAATTCGAGTTTATTGTAATATTGCTGAGATCACTTTTGAAACCCCATGAAAAGAGAAACAAATATGTTACTGGAGCTTTCTCTCAAGAGAAAAATCTAAGAAACGGGAGATGTCTCCATTTGTTTCCAATTAAATCACAATTGAGGTAATGAAGATAAATAATCTAATTCGTGATTTTCTTGTCATCCAAGTTCAGATCCTATGTGGTCTTTCTTTAACCATAAACACACGCATGCAACAACAAAATGCATGTTTTCTCACATTGTGACCTGGAGTCACATAACCCCAGATGATTTCTGACATATCTCTGCAGCGTGGCAGTTCATCCGCAGACCCCTGAGGGAATGACACAGAGAGCAGCTCTGATGTAAGGAAGAGGCTGTTTGTGTGCTGTAGAGCTCTGTGTTCAATGCCAGGGGTTTCCCTCACAGAGGTAACAACTTATTCTGGCACAGGACACTGTTTCATCAGATATTCTTTAGAAAGGCCAAGCACACCATTTACAAGAAACAAACCACTCGCACTGGGCTTCTTTCATGTGTTTGTGTTTTGTTGTCATAGTTAGCGAAAAAGGTAATAATAAGAACCGTATTAAATCATTGAGTGGGAGGCAGCTCGCTGGCAGGCGCATAGATACACAAGATTACATGGACTGTAATTGTAGATGTTTAGCTTTTTTGAAAGAGAAAATGTGACATCAGAATGTAATTCCGAATCTCTTGGCAAAAGCCTTCAAGATACAGATCACATAGCCTATCTGGTAATAGTTCTAGCTGAAGTTATTATTGAATGTGAAAGCTTGAACTGTACATGACATCTCTTCTCTGTTAGTGTGTGAATACAGGTTTGGTTAACCTGTGAGGGCTAAATATTCAAAAATATCCTACAAATATAGTAAAACATGTTAAAAGACTTATTTTAAAGGCTCACCAATTGACCAAATCGTTTGGATTTGCAGCTAATGATGTCAATAGGTTTGAATATGGCTTTAGCAAAGCAAAGGTGCATGCAGTTTCCAGGGACTGCATGTTCTAATGTATTAAACTTATTGCTTGAATTGCTGAATTGCTGAAACTGAACTGCTTTGGATTAAACTGTCAACCAAGATAATGTAAATGGTTAGGTTTAGAGTATTGCATAAAACACATTGTGTGTGTGTGTGTTTGTGTTGTCCTAGGGCAGGGACAAAACAAGAGGGTGCATATCAGTGCTTTTGGAGACACCATCACATTCAAGTTCTTGCAACCTCATGTGAACAGCCGATTGGAGGGATACATCCTTGGATATGGCAACAGTATGTTCTCCAAACAATTGATCCAACTACCTGAAGATGGACAACCCTTTGAAACTGAGAGAGGTATAAACGTGATCTTTTCTAGAGTTTCCTAAAGTTTGTAATGTATTAAAATCATTATCCCCTCTGCTGTATAGATGCTGAACCCAAATATCTGATTGCGGTGCAGTCAGCGAATGACGATGAACCAGCTAGAAAACAGTGTGCAGGTGAGCACCGCTTTATTAAAAAAAAATGATGTAATTAAAAACATACAGTAGCCTTATAATGATTTAACCTTTAAGTATAACATTTGAAGATGATGGCTAAGAAATGTTCCACAAACATACTTTTCATGTTCAAATTTGTCTTTGGCTGTCTGTATAGAGTATAATGCATTTTAGGGGATTTCTCAACTCTTACCTCTAGGAAAAGTGGATCTGGAGAAACCATTACACATTGTGATCGGCTCGGTAACAGACTCTTCGGTGCTTCTGTCTTGGGGGACTCTACTGACAACCCCCTTCATGGATTCCATTGTGGAAGATTGTGTTGAAGATGGGTATGTGTTTAACCGTGTGTATGTGCATGTCATTGAATTGTGCATTTGGGTTTGATCAGTTTGTTGTTGACCTTCTGTGAAATGTTCATTTATTTAACTGACAAGAGACCCACAGCGGTTGCAGGAACGTGTGCAGATGCCTACAGAGTACTGAGAACAAAAAACAGACACCCTGATAACACACAGTGAAGGACAACCGGCTTTTAACAATATACAGAGTAAAAACTGAGGAAAAACACAGTCATAAAATAAGCAGATGTTTTTAAAAAAACATAGTACATCTTGCACATGTACTACTGCACATCGCATCATGGCTGGGACTTTTCTAATATTTTTATGCCAAGAGAATCATATTTTTGAACCCAATCGCAGCCCCTAAAAAAACCTTCACACTACGCTTTTTGTGTGTTTATTAAAACATTATTTGCTTTTTGATTTCATCTGTTATTTTTATGAGGACTGTTGGATTGTTCCTATAATGTTGGTCACTGCATGGGGACATTTGGTCATACAAACACATTGGAAAGGCTAGTGGAAAGCTTAACCTCAGCCCTCTATTAAACAAACAACGTGATCCTTCTACTCTATAAAACCCCTTGCCAGAGACACTGGCAAAAACTGGAAAAAAACAACAGCCTGGATCGTTATTGGTTATGTATTTAGTGAAATCATGGTGTTTTGGATGGTTGCTTACGGGCCCCAATCCATTATGATTTATGCTTGGTTCTCTCCTTCAGGATGCCTTTACATGTGTTTATTGGTGTGCGTGTATGTGATTGCCTAGAAAAGTTGCATAATTAAATGAACATGAACAAGTTGCTTTAGTTAAACAATCATTTTACAGATAGCCTAATGCAAAGTTAAATCCTAATCTTACATAAAACTTTAATGTTATTCTTTTGCAGCCTTCTTGCACTGGTGTTTCCATCAGAATTCTAATTTTAGTTTCTAAAATCTGTTTTTCTTTTGTCTCCACTCAGACAGTTCACTGTGCGCTACAGGGAGAAGGAACCCAGCAATAACTGGAACTACCAAACCTGTCCAACCACCAGCACGGTCATAGACCACCTTAAACCAGATGCTCTGTATGAGTTTGAGGTCCGAGCAGACACTGAAACCAAAAGTGGAGACTGGAGCCCACCAGTTATCCATAACACAGCAGGTGTGTCCCATCACAAATCCTGTTTCAAAATGATGTTGTCAGTTCTATTTTTTAATTCACCTCACCTCACCTCACCTCATCGTCTCGTCTCATCACATCACATCACATCACCTCACCATCTCATCTTATTATTTTGCTTTAATAATATATGGATAGCTTTGGTATAGATTTCCACAAGACATGTCTCTTCACATCTTCTCACCCGTTGCAAGAATCTATTGTAACATTCTTAAGAGTTTCAAAAGAGATTTCAACGATGTCTTGATCCCATTTGTTAAAATACCAAAGTCTGCAGTCAAAAGATAACGATGTCAATAAAAAAGGTTTTTTTTCCAGCCTCCAACTGGCCTCTTGAATCCACATTAATTTGTTATAGTTTTACGCTCTTGATTCAAAATTACACACTTTTGTTAGCTATTGTTAGCTACTGTATGAGTTTTCTTTTTTTTACCAAAGTTTTATTTACTTATTTCTCTTACAGATCAAATAATTGATGAACCGTTCGAAGAACTGAATCAAGCAAAGCCTAAGGTGAGCAGCTGTGCCCTATTGAGACATGTTTTCTCTCTCTCTCTCTCTCTCTCTCTCTCTCTCTCTAATCTTGGATGTTCTTTCAAAGCAGAAGCCAGATCAATCATTATCCTTCCCAGCAGTCCCAGGTAAAATACTTTCATTTTCTTCCGGAACACAGCCAGTGATATTAATAATGTATATGAAGTATATCATGACTTTTCCTGCCACTTCTCAGTCTTGAAGAACATCACCCAGGTCAAACCAGCTCCCCTCATCAGACAAACTCTTCCACCAGATCCCTGGATAACTTCAGGTAACCCCACACCTTATATTCTTTGAATTCAAGCATAATATAACACAAGGAAAATTGAATTTAAGCATACTGTACTGCTGTAGTTTAATATTTTCTTTCAAATAGCATGTTAAACAATATGGAGGTTCAAGCAGTCTTATGCTACAGTACATTGTTTCCATATGACCTTACTGTGTAGCATGTGAGTTATCACCTAGAAAATAAATATGGTTATTTTGGCTTCTATTTCAACAATCATGTGCACCTGTTTTTCCTTCATTCATTTCTCAATAATACATCCCTGATCCTGCACAGTGAGCCATATGTTTTTCTTCGTCTCTATATGTTCAAAGGTCCCCTGCCACTGAAGTTTTCAGCATAAATTCCAAATGAATGTTCTAGTTGTGTATTGAAATTCCATATGTAGATAACTTTCCAAGAGGCGGACTGTCAAACTGGAAAAACTATTTTATTAAACTTTATTTTTATTGACTTGGCATGAAGCAACTCAAAAAATCAAAAAATCTTATTATGACATTATAACATTTGGGATTTAATCTAAATGGCGAAATCAACCAATGATTATAATCATGATTCTTCTAAACAAATTAAATTAAAAATAAATAGATGCTGAAATCTGTATTTTATTGAGATAAAAATCTCTCTTTGATTCACGTGACAGGAAATTTATGCACACCATCTCTCACCATGACCAAATGGAAATGAATGTCCAACTTTTTTCAGTTTTATACTCCAGCTGTGTCACTGAATGTCTATAATACCAAAAGCATATGTCCTCTGTTTTCTATTTTCAATTCTCTTCACAGAAGCAGAGAAAGTCACAACAGCTTTTATCTCTCCCGAAGATCTGATCCCCTCCACACAGCCCCCTGCATTCCCTCAGGCACCTATTCTCCTTCCCACACCAAAGACCGCAAGCACGGTGCAACATAAAAAGTCCACCAGTCAACCCAGTACAACCAAACCAGTTCCAGATAATAGTGTAACTCCACAACAACCACTGACAACCCATCAACCTAGTTTTACCCAACCACAAACCAGTACACTTCACAGCACAACCCATCCACAAACAAGTACACATGTTTCAACCGAAGATCAATATACAACCAAGCAGCAACTGATCACAGTTCAACAGCAACTTAGTAAAACAACATCCAACCCAATTTCAACACAAACAAATCCACCACCTCCTCAAAGCACTGTCCAGGAGCACCCCACCCCTCCTAAGGAACAAGACACCATTACTCAGGACAATCGCCACACGGGAGAAATTCAGCCCAGTACCAAACTGCAACGATTGAGACCAATCCTTCGTTCACGAGGCACGTCCAAACAACAAACCACTGACTCTTATTACTTCCATAGAACCACCTCTTTCTATCCGTCTAGCACAATAACACTCTTTGAACAGAAGCCGAACACCAAATCACCAACAACACACACATATATGTCCACCAATGGCTATTCTCTATCAAGTACATTTTTGACACCACCCACTACTCCAGCATCCAAGCAGGATGACGTAGTGTCAGTGCAGACAACCGATACTAACAAACATTCAATCTTTAGTACCAAGTCATTCATTTCTAAAGAATTTTCTACATTTCCTCATCACACAAATGAAGAACAAGAACCAACTTTACACCCCATACAACCACCTACCATCTTATGGTACCAGCTCCATAGCCCCAGCACCACGACACAGAGTTCCAGCACTTCTAAACACCACCCGAATTCTACCCTAACTGCTAAACACTACCCAAATATTTCTAAAACTGCTGAACATTCCCCAAAAACTGAATCCCAGTTTGCAAATCTACCACCTAACCATAAAGAACAGTTACCAGGTACCTCCAGAAACCTGGAACTGAAGCCTACAAGGTCAAAGCCTTTCATCAAATCTGATGATAATCAGGATTCACCAGTGCCAAATGAGGTGGCCAGTAGGAACCGGGGTAATGATGTCACTTTTTTAATTTGTTAGCTATGCTGTTTGTCACCTCTCCGTGTTAACCACATAAACCTTCATCGTACACAATAAACATCAACATCACAATTCAAGGCTGGATTGTCACCAAGTATCACCTTCACTTTCGAATGTCATCCTGCAACGTGCCATCGCCCCACAGTCGTCTTTAAACCATCAGCCACCAGCTCTGACATCACACCATCCCATGCATTTACCTGCCCGACTGTTTCATACGCCATTAATATCCACTGTTGTCACTGTCTTGATGCTACGCACACTACTGTATGTCCTGCACCTTCTCTTTTAGATCTGTTGGCCTCTGTCTCTGAAGAGGTTACTGTTGGAGAATCTAGCTTAAACTGGTAGTTGTATTCTGGAACACGGAGCTACTTTTTACAATAAATACAATAACTACAATAGCGAATACTTTTTGCAATAAGGAACAGACAGTTGTTTTTTAGAGGTATAATAGAGTCTAGTAGCTTGGGCCAGTAAAGACAACCGAGAAATAGTTCACCTTCAAAATAAAAAATCTGTCATCATTTACTCACCCTGTTGTCATTTTAAACCTGTGTGATTTTCTTTCTACTGCAAAACACAAAAGAAGATATTTTGAAAAATGTCAGTACCCGAAAACCTTTGGTCCCCATTGACTTCTATTGCAGGGATACAAAACCAGTGCAAGTCAACGGGGACCAATGGTTTTCTGTTACCAGCATTTTTCAAAATATCTTCTTTTGTGTTTGCAGAAGAAAGAAAGACATTCAGGTTTGAAATGACAAGAGCGTGAGTAAATGATGACAGAACTTTAATTTTCAAGGTGAACTATTCCTTTAAACCTGCTCGAAACAATATGCATTGTGTATTATTCAATTTAATATAATACTGTAATATATTCACAATGCATTATTCTTTATATTTTAAATGATATATTAAATGAGTTACTACAAAGGGTCCAATATCATAAAGGACCAGCTACTGTGTGCCACAGCTACCGCTTTAAACTGGATTTAAGCAGATTTTAAGCTCATTAAGCCTTTAACCCTCAATCACATTCTCTTCTCCATGGCTGACTGTGTTTTGGTTTATTTAGGCAGAGGTATCTTCCGCAACTCTTCTTCTGTGTCCCGACCCTTGGCGCGAAATGTGACACACAGACTGAGGCCGAACGGCCGTGTCTCTCTGCCTACAAATACCTTAATGCACCAAAACTTCACTTTGAACAGGAAAATGGGTATACAAACTTTGCAGTCTTACACTGATTCAAACACTATTTTTAAGTGAGACATTAAACTATCATTGCTTTTGCTTTTATGATTCCAAATCACAAATTTGTTCGTTCATTTATTTTCTGTCTCTAAGCAGGGTCCAAAATTAGCACGCCAAGCTCAAATAAATAATGAATAATGTTTTAGACAAGTCGAAGAACTATTTTTCTTTTCTGTCTGACACAAGTGAAGTAAACAGTTACCTCACCTACCTTAGAGAAAACTTGACCATCAGATTTTAATGGCCATAACTTTAGAACATAATGTGATGATGCGTTCCTGCCGAGCCACTGAAATCAAAATATAAAAACAATTTTGAGAGAGGTGCCATTTCATTAAAAGACCGACCAATGAATGGTGTTATGTTTTCTGCAAATACTGTATGCTAAAAGTTGTAAATTTGAAAGAAAACCAAATAATATATATAAAAGCAATAGCTAAACATTTAATTTAGTGCTATTTATAGGCATGGAAAACATGTTTATTATAAAGAAGTAACTGGGTCACTGTTTATTTCACATGCTTTTTTTGGGTGGGTTTTGTATTGAATTCTTTTAGGAACTCTCAGGACCTGTTGACATGATTCATGTGTTATCTGCAGGGAAAAGACACACAATCTCTCTCTTTCTGCCAGACGTCTGTTTCTCATCATTTTCTTCCACACGCTGCCATTTAATTCTGCACAACAGCTGATCACCCCTGTGACACTTATTATTTCATCTGAAACTCTTCAATTTAATGTTTTTCTCATTTAAGTCCATCTTCTTCCTTTCGTGTCTGATTCCTGATCTCTTACTGTCCATCAAATATTATCAAGTACAAATGTTTTTAGGACATATTTTTAATATTTTTGTCAGTATTTCCACAGTATTGTTGTTATGCCTTTTGAATGTTGACATGTGGTTTGGATGGATTTCAATAGTCATTTGAAATGGTTTTGCCTTAACAGCCTTTTGTTTTCTGACAGTACCCAGCGGTGAGCGCATTATAGGCCTTTGGGGGGCCAAACCTCAGAAGGAACCCAAAAAGAATCGTGGTAAATTAATCTCACCTTTAAATAGAGATGTTAGGTTCTCAAAAACCTGCTATTAATTTGTTGTTGAAATGTTTCCAGTGACTGATTAGATAAGTAAAAAACTGCACTGCTGTCCTGTCTGTCCAATGTAAGCATTGTTTTTTCAATCTCAGTACTGTTGGACACATGCAACTCCTGCATGAATGTAGATGTAAACATTATAGATGCCATCCCTTATATTTGAATCAATATATAATGAATCAATGTTAAATTGGTTATTTTCAACATTGATTCAACATTAAATCAATTATCTTTGCTATCTGGGATTAGTTTTATCTTGTAAAGTGGCCACATCCATCACAGTCCATGTAATTTGAGAGTCAAAGAAAATAAGTCGTAACCTTGGTGGTGTTTTTATGCTTGAGTTTATAGAGCTGTTATGCCGTCCTGTTCTAAAGAACTGTGAACCCAATTGCTTGGATACAGTTTTAACATGATGTTAAAGATGTATGTCCCTGTTTGGTAGAAAAGCCGCTTCCCTCGCAGCTGTATTTTACGATTATTCTAGGCCAAATAAAATATTTATGTGCTGTTCATGTCAAAGTGGATTTTAAGGGCTTAACAAGTCAGTCATTGATAAAATCAAGCCAAGCAATGATGAGAACCCTCTTTATATTCTCTCCCTCACTCACGGACAATCACTCTGCCCCAATCAATGACAACATTAAAACTATACAATAAAGAGCCAAATCCTTCTGACCTGACTCGATTGCTCATCCATTGCGACTTTTATTAGGTTTACTTTTCTCAAAACATCTGGCAGACATGCGATCACTTGATGGACTAAAAAGAAAATCTAAAATTGTTCTCCAACTTTTCTTGAAAACCTTCTATTCATCCTAAATTGAGTGCCTGGTAAAAATTAGAGATTGAAATATTTTGGAAATTGCATATTGGAATAATGTGCCTTTGGAGAGTCGCGATGTTGGGAGTAATTATGTTTGGGATTGATTTATTGGTGTGCTTTGATGCATATTGTCCTACTTTGACTGAGTACCCAGCATTATGGTCATGTAGTTCTGCACTCCATCAAAGCGTTGGTCCCTCAGAGCCCATCTTGGATAACTCACAGTCCTGACAGTTTGGCCAACATTATATCATCTCATTTGGCTCACGCAGTATACTGACTGTGCGGACGTTGGCCTCACATGCAGTGTTCTTGTAATTTCATCCATGTGAATGTTGTGCAGAGCTTTACTTTCACTTCTGTTCTATGTGTTATTGGCCTTGTATAGTCATAATGTGTGGTTAGCCCCATTCAGGCTGCTGGGATTTTAAAAGTGAAAATATGAAACGAAAAAGAACACAATGTCAAAAAGTCACTGCATAGTTTTGTTTGTGGTTTCACTTCATGTTACTGGGCGTGCAAACTGGATCTTTATGCTTAGCCAAAAGTTTGATTCAGGAGGATCTTCTACTAACCTGCGCTTCTCTTTTACAGGGAAGACAAAGACGAACCAGGTGTCAGAAAGTAAAGAAAAGGGTGAGGACACTATGTTGCACAATGAGACTGACCATAACAATGAGGGTGCATTCCACGGAATCTTAACATAATTCTTTTCCCGTTCACCTTCAGAAAATGTAATTGATCTGAAGCAGATGGAACCAGTTCCACTGAAACCTTTAGCTCCACCCACTACTGAGAAACCATTCTATCAGGAGACTACACTGACACCACTACAATTGACTTTTAATGGTATGCACAAATGTCCATGTGATTTGTAGATTTACAGTATTTATAGCGAACTGCATTAAAGTCAAGACACTTGATGTTCACTTAAAAGTATTGCCATGGAAAGATGCAAGATTTCTTTCATGTTTGAAAGAGTATTGCACTGCAAAAAATGACTTTCTTACTTAGTCTTTTTTTCTTGTTTTCCAGTAAAAATGTCTACAAATTCTTGAATCAAGATGCATTTTCTTGATGAGCAAAATGACCTAAGAAAATAAGTCTTGTAAGCAAAAAAAATAAGTCAAGCAAAAAAATCTGCCAATGGGGTAAGAAAAATAATCTTGAATTAAGGTTTACCTTTTTCTTAGTCATTCAATTCAAGATTATTTTTCTTACCCCATTGGCAGATTTTTTTGCTTGTTTTAAGCACAAATTCACTGAAATTTCATATTTTTTTACTAAAAACAAGACTTATTTTCTTAGGTCAGTTTGCTCATCAAGAAAATGCTTCTTGATTCAAGAATGTTTAGACATTTTTACCGGAAAAAAAGACTAAGAAAGTCATTTTTTGCAGTGTGACGTTTCTGTCTTTGAATCTTAGGGAGTCGTTTTGACACAGGTGATAACTCCTCGGTGTTCAGTCCTCATCCTGTGTCTGAAATAGATGCAATGGGGAGAAAACGCTTTGTAGGTAAGAACTTCAGCAAAAGTATTTACAGTAAATACTACACCAACTGCACTTTGAAACATGACATCAGAACTACGACCTGAATTTACAGGGTTGTTTTATAAATCACAGTTTTTTAAGAAAGTCTTTTGTGATTGGTTATGTAATAGGCAGATCAGATGACTGTTGGGCCTCTGATTCTCTTTGCAGCTCCTCATGTGATCTATAAAACCGACAAACGTCCGGAGGAGCCCTGCTCCGTCACACACTCTCTCAGCTACTTCCCTGATGAGGAAGTGGGATACTTGAACGTCACTGGCCCACCCAAGACTCCTCCTTCCAACGTTACTGTGGTAACGGTGGAGGGATGCCCTTCTTTTGTTATCATTGACTGGGAAAAAACTGACAACGAGACCAAAGGTAGATGGAGCGTTTTATTTTTGTGATTACTGGCGTGAATGAGAGAGAATAATATAAAAAGAGGAAAGTAATCAGGAAACTGAAAAAGTGTTTGCATTGCTCGATATGACGAGTAATCCCAGAACACACATGAGCATCAGTTGGAACAGCCTGTAAAATAAAGTTTTATGATATAATTGCTGACAGATTTTATTACTGATTTGACACATCCAATTAAAATCATGACAAGCAGCTGTGGAAATTTTGGGTCTTTCCTCATTCAACTCACTAGAATATCTATTTGTATGTTGTTGACTTTAAAGAACCAGTGTGTAGTTTTTTGGAGGATCTATTGACAGAAGTGCAGGATAATATACATAACTATGTCTTCAGAGGTGTATAAAGACCTTACATAATGAAGCGTTATGTTTTCTTACCTTAGAATGAGCTATTTCTATCTACATGCACTCCTTGCATTGAATGTTGTTGACATGCCGCCATGTTGTTTCTACAGTAGCCCTAAATAGAAGAACTGCTCTACAGAATGTGTTTCGTAAATACGTTATCTCATTCGGGAGAGAAGCGAAAATGTGACGACATCTTAATCCTCTCTTGGCCTCCGTAGTGCTTCGAAAGGGAGGGGGAAGGGATGGAGTGAGCAGTTGGTAGCAATTTGCAACCTCACCGCTAGATGCCGCTAATAATTACACACAGCACCTTTAAAGAAATGAACTGCCTGGAGGCATTGCCACGATGGCCACAGAGTATTTTTTATCAATCAAAGATTAAAAAAACGTTTTCTTTTGTTTCGTCTTGAAAGAATATGAGGTTGAATCCACCACCAAGGGTCCACATGGAAAGGAGGTGTCCATTGTGACAACAAATCAAACGCATACAGCAGTGGAGAACCTGAAACCAGAGAGCAGGTATGAACACACAAACATGATGATGGGAACCTTTCATTGTGTAACTCAAATCTAAATAATATAAAAGAAGATTTTATTTAATCACGTCTCTTCAGGTTTAAAGGGGTGATATGGCGCAAACACGTGTTTTTCTGTGTCTTTGGTGTGTTATAAGTTGCCCATGCATGTATTAGACATGTAAAATTGCACAAATGAAAGTATCGGAACAAAAGATGCATTCTATCTAAAAGCAAATGCTCACCCAGACCTGCCTGAAACGCCTCGTGTAACCACACCCCCACAAATCTACATCAGTTCATGGTATGAGTTGACTAAGACCGCCCAAATGTAACGCAAGTAAGGTTGGCGTACCTGTCAGTACAATTGCTTGGGAACATGATGTTCCAAATATGGTAAGAGACATTACATTTCCGTCACACGCTTGCAGTATTCGACCAATCACTACGCACTGGTTAACTGGCCAATCATAGCACACCTCGCTTTTCAGAGCGACGAGCTTAGTAAAAAATCCACGCGTTTCGGAGGCGGGGCAAAGAGGAGATACAAACATGCAAGGTATGTGGAAAATACAGTGGTTTTGAACCTTAAATTGTGTATACACATTACATTACATCTAAAACAAACAATAATATTCGTTTTAGCCATGTCATATGACTCCTTTAATACCTGTCAACAAACATTACATTCTAAAAGTGACTTTTTGATTTACAATTTTACATATGTATTTGGCAGATGCTTTTTTTACTGCAGCAACTTTAATTACTAATAAAAAAAGTATTTCGTATTCTATGGGAGTCAAACACATGATCTTGATGTTGTTAGTGTCATATTCCTAACTAAGCTACCGGGGTATCAAAGCACCATGATATTGAATCTGAAAAGTTGTTCTCTTGCAGCTATGAATTCAAAGTGACACCCAAGAATGAGCTCGGTTCAGGCCCAGCCAGTGACCCGGTCACCTTCAGTACTGAGTCAGGTAAGAAGAGTAGAAATGTTAAATTCACTCTCCTTTATGGTCTACGACTCTTTCTGTTCTAGATGTTTTATGATTTTTGCAGATTTTCAATTAAGATTTTGTTTTACAAATGTTTCTGGTTCGTTCTATCATATACCTGTATTATTTGCTTTCTTCCATGCACAAAAAGTAAATGTTTAGCCGAAGCCATCAAAATTTGAAGGACTTACTGAAGTGATATTGAACTGTAATGCATACTGGCAACACACCTGGAACTACATGCAGTACAGTTGTAATTCACTCATGCGAAAATAAAATCAGGCAGTGTAATTTACGAATGAAAGATCAAGTTCACAGTTCCATGAAATAGGCAATGAACTGTTTTTGAAATGAATGGATAATTACCATTTAAGCATCACTGTCAGCAAGTAATGTGCTGGAAAGTAATGTGACTAATATTAAAATAATAGGTTCAATATGTTTACCTCTCTGTGTGCATTGCAGTCATTCAGGTGAAAGTACTAAATGGGCCAGGTTTCCAAAAAATAATGAAAGCCACAAGCATACTGACACAGACTCTGGAAAAGTGTACATCATGAAAACTCAGACGGCTTTGGAATTTAGTAACTTTGTTAAAATAAGTCTAAATGCATGTCATTTTCAAGTCTTGAGTGTATGTCTGACTTATAGTTGATGTATAGCCTAATCTACGTAGCCACATAAAAAATGGTTGTATCAAATCAATAGAAAAGACTACATTTTACTGAGGTGCTGTTTTTCGTAAGTTTTTAGAACACTCGTATATAAGCCAAATCAAAATGAAAAAAAATGAATATGTTTTTCTCTGTATCGCAGCTGATCCTCGCGTGAGTGAGATTCCCACTGGTAAGTGCTCATGCTTATCCATAATGAAGTCCTACTGTACATGTGTGTTCAATTTGAATGTGCTCTACAGGTAAAAATGCTATTTGGTCATCGTTTCCATTCAAGGCGGACTCATACTCCGAGTGCAACGGGAGGCAGTACATAAAGCGAACCTGGTACCGCAAATTTGTAGGTATCCAGTTGTGCAACTCTCTTAGATACAATATCTACCTAAGTGACTCTCTCAAAGGTCAGTACTTTACCCTTCATTGACCCACCAGGCATTTTTACGCCAACTTCGGTCACTAAATCATTGTTTCGTAACGTTCATTACTAGGAAAGTTCTACAGCATAGGAGATCTGGCAGGGAATGGAGAAGACCACTGTCAGTTTGTTGACTCATTCCTGGATGGACGAACCGGAGGTCCTCTTGCGCCAGACCAGTTACCACCCAGACAAGGTTTTATCAGAAGCATTTCCAAACACAAACAGACAATCTTACCAAGACAATAGATTTAATGATTTCTTCTCCCCTGTTAAGGCTTTTTTCGGGCCGTGCGTCAAGAGCCTGTGCAGTTTGGCGAGATCGGAGGAAATTCGCTTATCAACTACGTGGCCTGGTATGAGTGTGGGATACCCATTCCTGGAAAGTGGTAGGACTCCGACCAGATGAAAAACATGACCAGTAAAAAACATCAGGACAAAAAGAACCGGTTTTGTTACATAATGAATGTGTACAGAAATGTAGTATGCATCTTTTTACCAGGCACATATAAAATTATTTATAATCACACACAGCGCATAAAATACAGAGAAATTAATGTTACGAGTATAAGTAAGAGTATAATGTTTTTGAGAATATAGGGTAGCAGGCTCCCTGAAAGGCTAAAGCAAATGTGTATATTATTTATCATAATGTTGAATATACCCAACAATGGTTACCCAAACACTAAAAACAAAAATGATGAAGGATAAATATTTTCTTAAATATGCCAGGCCAAATCACATTGTTTCAGGTTAAAAACTAGTTAATCTCTGTGAAAAGCACGTGTGGCATACTGTCAATTACCATTTTTTTCATGTAATTATGTTGTAAGTATACTATGTATCGATATAAGGAACACATAGGTTTGGAGGATCTGTTGTTTTGTACAGAAGTTGGATGACTCATTTAATAATTTCCAGAGAAAGCTTTAAAATGTAAAATTTCATAAAACGTTTTACATTGAAAGCTTTGTTTTTGTAAGGTTAAATGACTCTGCTTTTACCAATAAACGCACAAGCAGCTGTTTTATGATTTTTCTGTGGCTAGTTAAAAACGATTTTTCAGTCAATGAAAATATCCGATATGGTTTTTCCTTATGTTTCTGTATATTTGATACTTGCTCTGCAAAACAAACCATTAAAAATTATTAAAAAAAAAAAGATGAACATACAGCAGATAAAAAAACATTCCGTGAATAAACAAGCTTCTCATCAATTAAGTCTCAAAGTCTTTATTCACCTCCTGAAAACAATGTTACAGTTTATACAGATATGACAGGCTTCACTGCAGAAGGCCAGTCAGGGTTAGTAAAAACCAGGACATTTGAAAAAGGGAAAAAAAGAGTAGGCTAAAGAAAACTAAACAATTGTCACTTTCTTTGATTATGATCATTTTCTAGTGTTAAGACAGACTCATGGTTTATGACAAAATAACACCAACAAGGAGACCGGTGATAAAATAAAATGCACACAAAACGCATGTCCTCTCTCACTCAACACGCACGCACGCACGCACGCACGCACGCACACACGCACACACACACACACACACACACACACACATAGCTGTCCAACACCCATGCTGTTTGGTCTCCCATGTGTGCAAACGCACACATAAACATCTCACTAGCTCATTCCTGCACTCACGAACATTCATCAACACACACCCAAAGCACAAACAAACACGATATTAGGTTGTCAAACACAGAAATTCGGGGGCTGATGTGTTGGAGACAGAGAAAACTAGCGAGGTCGAACTCCCACAGGTGCTGTGGGGATGTTAAAGGGCCCTTACCGATACCCAGGACCTGGCTGGGTGTAGCCCTGGCCATAAGGTGGGCGGTTTCGGGCATAGGGGTTGGCACCCCCGGGGGGAGGGGTTGCACCAGGCGGTGGGGTGTATCCAGGGCGGGGCTGATAACCCCCTGCAGGCTGGGATGTGTAGTTTTGAGGTGGAAATGCTCCAGGTGGGTACTGGGTTGGTCCTTGGGGAGCAGGAGGTTGTGATTGACCAGAAAATCCAGGGGCGGAGCCAGGAGCACCAGCAGCCTGAGAGGTAGGGGTGGGGTAATTCTGGAACTGCTGTTGAGGGGGAGGAGCCTGAGGAGCTCCAGGCTGAGGGGCATAACCAGCTGGAAAAAAGGGTAAACAACAAAATATATCAAATATGCAAAAACAAAGCAAACTGTTGTTTATCAAGAGGTATCATTTTGTTTTAAAAGGAAATTACCAGGGTACTGCATCCCATACTGCTGCTGGGGTCCAGCTGGTGGAGGGTATCCACCTGGAGCCTGATACTGCTGATACATCTGACCTGTTAAAGGCGGAAAACATGTGTATTGGTTTAGGACAAAAATATTATTTTATGCCCAAGGATTAAGAATCATAGTGTGAAGAACAAAATGGAAGGAATTTTTCCACAAAAAACCTGTACATCTAAGGATCTGCGCACAGCTGTTGGATTTCAGTGAGGACATCCCACTGTTACTTAGTTTCATCATCAAACATTTGAGAAAAAGCTGGGATAACACAGGGCCATAAATATCAGGAACTGATCTCTTTTTTTCTCTCTCTCTGTGCCGCAATACATTTAGAAAGAAATACAGGGCTCAACGCTACTACTACTGGCCCGGTCGGGCAAGTGATTCAAATTTTTACTGGCCCTGCTAAAAATTTCACTGGTCCCGCCACAAAAAAAGTAATAAATAAATAATATTATTGTGTAGTTCTTTTTTTTACCTATGTATTATCAAAAAATAAGGTTATGATACCATAAAACTATTAGCATAACTCGCAGAAATGTCAGATATTGTTAAAGACAACTACTCAGTAAGTGATAAAATAAGAACCAAATAAGTAATCAAAATACATGCAAAAGCACTTATAAATGTAATAAAGCAAACATACAAATAAAAATTATCCGTGCTTTTCAGGTTGGTCTACCAGTAGTTATCAGGTACATCAATTAAATAATGTAAAAAATGTATAGTCTTCACTGTATACATGAAATCCTTGCTTGTTATTATTTAATCATTTTGGAGAAGTGAATGTTTTTGAGCCTATTTTTTGTTGTTTGATGAACATTAAAACAGAGATGTTTATTATGCTGCTATTATGTACAGATCTAATGTACTCGCATGCATTTTGTTTCACGTTTACCTAATACTTAGTGGATTACCTTTAGAAGGATACTTGCTAATATGGGCATTATGGCATAATTTGATGTGGATATGTCTGTATTATAAGAGTAAGAAGACATGAAAGAGAATTCAACAGTATTTTGTGTTTTCTGAGATGCGGCTTTATCATAAACAGTCTGTGAGAACCGAATCGAGTTCTCTATTGCATCTTGACAATATTCAAATAGGCTAGGCTTAAAAACATGCAAATGATAATTTTTCGAAACGATACAGCACTGGCCCGATTGGGCAAGTAACAGATCTGTCCACTGGCCCAAGGGTCTTTGTTGCTGGCCTCGGGCCCATTGATATTCTAAAGATGGTTACTTGAGCCACACTAAGACCAAACAATCAAACAAGCCGGAGATTAGGGCTGTGCGATTTGGGGAAAATATCTATTTGCGATATTTTTGACAGACATTGCGATTGCGATTTGATTTGCGATTTTAACTTTTCTAATTCAAGCTTCAATTAAATATTGTTGTGTGGAGCACAGTGTGGGTATAGTTACCCTGAAAGAAAACAACAAAAATAAAAACATTTAATTGTTTCCATTAAAACCATTACAAAATTAATTTTTGTAGTGCGCTTTGGGCATTATTCAAATAGGGCTTACTGTTGTTCAACTGGTTCCCAACTTCCAGATTACATCACACCAATAGAATCCAAATACCAGTGTAATAGTTTCCATTAAAACAAATACAACTCCCATTGTAACCCTTAAATCCATAACATTTTCTATTGTGTTAGTGAATTATTAAAATAGTTCATAGTTTACATAGGCTGATTTATTATTGTTTAAGTATGTGGGATTTTTTAAAACAAGTAAAAAATGTGCTGAATGTTTAATTTCATCCAAGTGAAATTAGCAAAACAGTTAGATAGAATTTACATTTGTTTGAAACGCGGAGCTAGGCGTGAGTTTACACAGGGTGCGCGCGTGCGTCAAGCCTCGTCCATATTGCCAGATGCCCGAGCCGGACTCAAGTACTATAAACGTCATTACGAAACAGGCTGTGTATGCGCGTCAAGTTTAAACGGCTCGTCCGCGAGACGCGCAACGCGGGGCAGAGACGCGCGAGTATGACAGGCTGTGTGTGCGCGTCAAGTTTAAACGGCTTGTCCGCGAGACGCACAACGCGGGGAAGAGTCGCGCGAGTATGACACAGGCTGTGTGTGCGGTCTTCTGAATTGGACGGTTCTTTAGTATTTATTTGCCTAATGATCGATCTGACTCTGCAGATGCCATAATAACACACACACTCTCTCTCCTGCCTTCTGTATGTTTGTTTCTTTAATGACGGACGTTTAAGCAGTTGGCTGGGGCAGTGCTGATTAGGCATAACGGAGGTGCGCTCACTCAGTTGGTTAGCAAGAATGCCACTCAAAGCGGGCTTGGAACAGACGCGTTTCCTATTTTTCACATCGCTTCCACATCGCAGCCTCTTGCGATTAGCAAATCGCAACGTCTCACATCGCGATAGCGATTCGATTTCGATTAATCGTTCAGCCCTACCGGAGATGGACAGTAAGAATAGATCATTGATAGTCCGTTGACCATCTGTGAATCACATCTCCTTACTGAAGGCGAGGAGAAATGTCTGACCATAATCCAACAGCCTCAAACACAACCCCACTATCCAATGTTCACATAATGTTTGTGTGTTTTGCACCAAGAAACTAATAAGAAAAGTGTGTGTGTCACTGTGCAAGGCATCACAGCTCCACAAGTTTGCAACCATGGCAACCATCTGAACAACCTGCCAAATACAGAACAGTTCTGCACAATTTCTCATGTGATCTGGCCTGATGTTTAAATTCTTTGCGAAGATCAAATCCAAAGGATGAGCGCAGAATAACATTACACGGAACCCACTACAAAGCCTTGAAGGCTATTTGATTTCTGGTTAATTGATCTTTTGCTGGATGCTTTCCCATGAACCTCAGTCAGAAGACAGTGTAAGATGCTTTCATGCTGCACACACACAACCGGCAGAAACATCCTGTGGCACTTCGTGTCAGCGTGAGAGAATGTGCATGACTTCAGGTGTGTAACACTTCTGCCAAACTGCATGACCTGCCAAATCCAAAACAGTCCTGCACAAGTTCTCATGTCCACTGGGATGATATGGAAGTTCTTTGGAAAGAAAAGTGGGGGTTGAACAAATCCAATGGATTTTCTCCAAGAGGAGAAAAACATTATGCTCTGAATTTACTACAAAGACTTGCCATTTGTCTTTTGTTCATTTTTCTTTTGCATGCTTCAGTTTGAAGACATCTGCACTAGGGATGTGCACAAGATGACATATATTTAAAATCAATAAGTCTGTGGGTTTGAACAAATGGTCAGAAGCTCTATATAATCACGCTGGTTTCATGCTCTTACAGGGCTTGACATTAAGCATTGTCATGTGGTTGTCCTTTTTCGGATAAAGATTAAAAATGATATTTCATTTGAAGTGTCAAAACTGTTTCGGATCCTGATTGTTCAAGTTTGATTTTAAGCATTTTACCTAGTGTCAGCTGCGGCCACCTAAATTTGTGAATACTCTCCATGATTACTATAGAACAAAGGCAAGCAGTAATTCTTATTACTGTCAGGGCTGTACATTCAATTTTTAGCTCATAGCACTGGTGCTACAGAGGATTAAAGTTTTGTAGCACAGGTCAAACAATTGTAGCAAGTGCAAGTATAAAACGTCTGTTGTCATCATTGAAAAAATATGCAAGTGCAGTTCATCACATGAATAGGCAGGTAACTGACAAATGACATTAATGTCACATACAGATGGATAAATTAGGGCCATATAATTTTTAGGTATTTTGTCCACATAAATTACTGTTGTATACTATAGTGTTATTTTCTATAGTAAACTGCAGTAAAATTCCTAGATACTTTAGTGTTTTTGAACCTTACTATAGTATACTACAGTGTTTAATACAGTGTAAGATGTGTTTTTAGGTGCAACAACAAAGTGGACCAAATAGTATTCATTTATGATTATGGCTACAACAATGTTTAAAAAAAACTTGTTTGTGTAAATAAAATTGTGAGAGAATGTGCACAAGTACGTGTGACGCTGCTGCCAAACTGCAGGACTTGACTGAAAACTCGTTGAGAAGTCAAATTTTCCACTACAGCATTACTACTGGCTCCAAAAAATAACTATACATTTTCCATTTAGATTTTTTATTCTATTCCCTCCTGCCTAACCACAGCCCATCGGTGACCACCGCTGTTAAGATATTAGGTACAATCAATACACATGGTAGGGATGGACACGAGTACCCGAGTACTCAGACGCGCAGCGACAGGGCAGAGGAGATGACGCCTCACGTATTTTTAAAAACATTGACGGTGAATTTTTTATCATCTTTTTTACTCAATCTTGTCATAGTTTTGTCAACATAAATTTTCGTATCAGTGTTGTAATTAAAATCTTTATATTATTGCCATGTCCCGCCCCCTGCTCATGCCCCGCCCCTGATTAATCGAGTACTCGTTTTTCAAACCTCTCCAGAACTCAAAATGAAATATGGTCAAAAATGCCCATCCCTAACACATGATAGACTTACCATCCATAGTAGTGGAGGGAGGTTGTTGGACCCCTGAGTAAGGTGGGGGAGCCTGGGGAGCCACAGCAGAGGGGGGCGCTGCTGAAGATGAAGAAGCAATACTGTCTGGAGTAGCAGAACGCTCCTCTGCAGCGGCAGCGGCAGCTACAGCTGGAACTAAATCACAGGAGTGAATTCATTATAATTATATAACTATAATTCGTTGTAATTCAAGAGAATCCAGCTTTAAAATGGGCATGTACCTTGGGCAGGTTCCTCAGACAGGCCGAATGCTGAGATAACATTTTTGTTGACCTCCTCCTGGTTCTTCAACGGGTCAAACGCTGACATGCTAGCAGCACTCACGGGAGGGGCCTGCTTTATTGTTGAATCTACTGCTTCAGTCACACATTCTGTTGCACAGGCATACATCAAAACAAGACAACTTTAGCCTATCCACACATCACCAGACACATGGAGCAAGTCACGCAAGTTTGAAATTCTGGGCTGAATGGTTTCTTTAACATTGACCTACTTTCAAAAACTAAATGAGCTTCTAGTGTGACACTTTATAACACTTGGTTTTATGTGTTTCAGATGCTTTAAATTTAGTATTGGCTATGAAGAACACTAGAATCACTCCAGGAGAGTGGGTGTCTATACCAGTTTCTCGATTAGTGCTCTCCAGGACACACTCTGAGGGCGGCTCCAGGCTGTCCAGAAGGCTGTTGACTTTATTCCTCAAATGGATCAATTCTCGACGCAGGTGCTTCACCTGAGACGACTCCAGTGGCCGAGGCTGTCCATTCACTGCAAACACACAACAGTGATTTGTTAACACTTTACCTGAGAGACTATAAATCACATCTCCTCCATGTTAATCATGAGTTTTTGTCCTATTGTATCAGTCGCATGATTTCAATTTTTGTCACATCACTCTACATAGCTCTCAAACCCACCTTTAGCAAATGAATCATGAAGAATGTTCTGATTTACTCTGACTTTGTCAACAAATGAATTCAGATCATTTCAATACTGGGCTCAGTCTATATGATGAGGTAATCCAGAGTTTTGGTTTTGTGTCTGACCTCAGACTGTTCTTTCCAAAGTCCATATGTCTGAGACCGGCTGCTGCTTGAACTATTCCAGACTGTTCAGACATCACACAAGCGCTAGAAGGTGTTCACCCCAGCCCCTGGGCGCCAGTCACATGTTTGGGACGCATACATGCACGTGACAATATACAGCCATAAACCAGCACATTTAGGCACTTAAAATCTTCCTGAAAATCACATCACATTTCTTGATTTCTTCCTTCAATTTCCTTTCTTCCACAAAAAGGGCATGGCTTCATACTGTTATCAGACATCATCTCTCTGGTGTATAACGCCTTTTAACAGTTAAAGACATTGCAGACACCAAAAGTAATAACTTTTTGTTTCCCACTGCTACCAACTGATGCATGCCTTTTATTCAGCATGTGAACTTTATTAGTATCTGTCTAGAATATCTTTTAAATCATTATAAATAACTGGGGTTTGTTCCACCGACACACATTGCAACCTTTAGGTTTGGTTCCACTGGTTAAATCACTTTGCAAAATATCGCATAAATCACCAAATCCAAAACACAGCATTTATGGTACATTTGAAGAGTAATGGGCACATGCTGAGCACTGGCTCTGACGCTGCAGTGCAGATGTACTTGTACGAGCCAAACACTGGTAAATCACAAAGAGCATGACGTTAGTGGGAAAGAAACTGTGGTTGATTCTCTTTGGAATACATGTTGAGTGGTCTTTTTCGGCATTGCTCACCATATGATTAATAACATACTTGCAGCCAAATAAATTAAAATGATTAAACCTGCCTTTTGTGCTGTTGACTTGTATTGAAAGGTTTGTTTGCATGCTAATCTTACCAATCAGTTAACTTTCCTGTACCACTACATTACAAGAAGGGGCATCTACTAGGGCTAGAAGACACTTATTCGAACAAATTTTAATTAGTCAATTGTCTGCTTATCATGTATACGCACCACGTTAGTTGCTTTATATAGCCGTTCACTCTAACACTACTGTTAACTTGGATAAAGGGATGCTATTATAAGCATGTTTAAATGTTTATTTGTCCAAGGGTGTAAAAGTAACACGGAGGCTAACAAATTAGGAATGCAATCCTATGTTTGCCAGATCTGTTAATCACATGTGCGAATAGTCGACTAATGGCCTAAATGAACGACTACTAGTCGACTAAAAAAAATCTCTAGTCGAAGGCAGCTAACTAACAATGCCAGACCTTTGCTCAGAACTAACTTTTCTGACCTACTGTTCTTAAGGTCATTTTTATGAATGTAATAAGTTAGTTCTCCTAAAACTTACAAAAGTACCCAAGATGATTAACCTTAAATATGTTTGTAGTTTATCTAGGCCTATTTTACTTTAAAGTGTTCTTTTGGTAACATGTTTTGCTTGGAAAGTGTGCATAAGCTATTTTTCGTCAAAAACAAAGGCAACTTGATTGAATACAAAATATTGCCTATATAACAATCATTACTAATAATGAAAGTTGTGGACTGATTGTACAGTGACCCTACACATCCAGACCCAGTATTAACTTAAATTTGTTCTCCTATGCCATCTGCTGGACATCAAAATCCTCAGCTGATATATCCCACTATAAAACAATGACCTCTCCTGGCTGGATAAAATACTACCAAGTTCTTAAGTTGGTAGTATAATATTGGTAAATATTGGTTCTTAACCAATATTTTTAAGATTAAAAGATCTTAACTCTAGAAAATTACACAATCTATGCTGATGTTACTGATGCGGGATTATCTTCTTAACCAAGAGTCCATTTTAACCCAAATGTTGAAGCTCAGTACAACACACTCTGTTTTCTGGGTCACAAAGAGACAGTGTGGAATCGAGCTTAACTTGATATGTCTCTTATTTTAGCAAGTTTAAGCTTCAAGAGCATAACAGCAATGACTATGGGCTGCATAGTTCTTTTTGTCCTATATCTCTTTTCAGTTATTCTGTCCAGGGACACCATGACCGCTGTAGAGCTTTTGGAATATGATCCCCCTACAGGTAATGTAAACCTTCACAAGCTCAATGACCTTAACTCTGAGCATGAGTTGTACCCACAACAGGTGTTTTATAGCACATCAATCTTACCAGTTAAATACAACTTTAAATAGCATTAGAATAGGCACCTGTAGACAAATTGGCAAAAAAATATAAAAGCAGAAGATGTGAGCCTTTTTAATAGATTAAAGTGGTCTAAATCCTTTCAAGATGGTACTATTTTTTACATGAAAAACCGTGAATAACCTGTAACACTACTTACGCAAATAACTTTGCAGAACTCAGATGCATGTACAGTGCTTCTGGAATATTACATTCCTTTAATAACCTTTCCTGGTATCCTATGGTAGGTAACTATGCTTACTTTTTTGGCTGGTCATGAGAGATAAGCCAAAATGAATTAACAAAAAGTTATGGATGCAAACGTTACAGTGCTAAACTTGTATTTCCATTGATGACAGGGTGTGCAAAACTCCACAGCATTTCTGGTTTCTTACCAAACAGAGTGAGTTTCAATATTCTACTGCACTGGATTGCAAAGGACAAATCAGAACTGTCAAAGATGGTGATATGGTCATCATCTGTAAGAAAACAGACAAATAAATGAAATAATTATTACAAACCTTGTTGCAGGTCTTTTTAATTCTAACATGCATGCTTTGAAGTCCACAACTGACCTTCATCCTTATACTTGATGGTGACCTCATCACTGCTCTGTAGCTGCCCACGGAAGACACGCTGCATCATCAGCAGGAGCTCATCGTAAGTGATGTCTTCATTGTGAATGGGGATCCGGCGGATATCATCACCCAGCTGAGCTTTAATGATCAGCTTCCCACTCAGGTCCAGCTGGCCATTCATACTGCTGAAATATAAGTGTCTTTGCTATTAATACTAGTAGAGGTCTGTATTGTTTTTAATACAACAGCAAATTAAACATACACATACAATTTTACTTAAATTAAAATAGCGATAGATGATATGAACATCCATCTATCACTACTTAATGCTACTGCTATACAGTTGTTTATTAAGGAAGAGGCTGCTCAACTCATCACTATTTAATGCATCACATTCACTTTAGGACGTCATCTGATGCATCAGTGTAGCAACAAACTGAAACACACTACAGGGCAGGCAGGCAGCATCAGTGTGACAACAATATAAAATGCACACATACATGTGATTGAGATAACAGCCTATCCAAGTAAAAAACAATCACATAATCTAAGACTTAATCATTCATTATCTTCCGTTGGAAACAGAACCTCTGCCCAGACCACACATCACGCAAGTTAATCATGAAATGTGATAGCTGTAACTCAATGAGCGTCTTACAGCTAACTCTCCTGCTTTTGTTGTCGATATAAACACGTCAAGGCCATGAATCACTTATGTCATACACTAAGGGTTCCATAGTCTAGTGAGAGATGGATCTTATGACTGGAATAATACAAGCAAGCAGCAAATGTTAAAAACCTAAATATTTTATGAGAAAACTTGTTCACCTTAATGTACAAATTATACACAATTTTATAGTAAAATAGGGGGAAAAAAGACTCATACTGATACTGATAATTTCAGTTTATTTGCAATATGCTACTGTACAGTAGTGAGCTGGGATATTAAATAAAAGTCTAAGGTTCATAAGACACTAGATGATTTGGCAGACCTACAGTCCTTCCCAACACAGACTTTGGCCTTATTGAAACACAGCCCATGAGACCCATTTGGGGTTTCTGATCACAATACAGCGATAAGAAAGTGTCAGGGACAAACTTATCAGAACAATTTACTCCCTTCCTCTGACAATCTTATCCATCATTTTAGTGAAATGCAAAACTGCATTGCATTGTAGACTGAGACAGACACGTATTTAACCCATACCAATAAAAACACAAAATGTAATCATAACGCCATAATCGTGATATAAGCAGTGCGCTTTTAAAATTCTTGTAGCCTGTATCATAGAAATTATAACGTCTGCTTGTCAATCAAATGAAAGCGCGAGCTACAAGATGTGATCATTTCCCATTGCTTTGCTTGTCAGGATCGCATGTGTATTGTGTAGGAATAATGATGAATGCATAGGAGAGGTTTCTCTGGTTGGACTTGTTGTTGGAAAACGGCGGCTGTCTTGCAACGTCATTTTTTCTGCTAACTTGTCAAATTTCAAGTGTTGTTTAAAACGGAATGAAAAATCCCTGAAGCTAACATCAGTTTAATACTAAACGATTAAGTTTTGGTTGTAAAAACGCACCAGGCCATTTCTCCATCACACCATCATGACGATCAACAGTACTGCCAAAAAGTGATCCATTTAAACCATACCACCAGGCCTAATTAACCTGATGATGCAGCAACTTCCTGTCAAATAATGCTCTAGCATAACAACCGGCGTGCAATGATAGAAAATGTACAAGAATCAAAAAGAAAAGCTTAAAACGACCTTAGAATTTCTATTGTTTTACGAAACAATAATATACAGTACATTTTATTATCATTTGTAAACACTGACATTTGCGGAGAACGCTCTTTCTGGCTTGTCCCAGTTTCCCACAGGCTAAGCTAACGCTAGCTAGCTTGCTTGACAGCAGGCTAATTGCTAACGGTTCGTTTTGAAAGCACCCTCTTAAGCGACCATATAAGCGTATATAAATGTTTACACAAAAAAGTGTATTGCTTTTACCTGGTGGTTTGGAGGTACTGATACCAGCAGCAGCCTGTGTGTCATGGGCTTGAGCTGAGCGACGCCTGACTGACTAGTCGGAAACGCCTCACAGCGACCTGTACGTGGCAAAACCACAAACGCGCATGCGAGGTGAGTAAACCCTGCTTCGTATCTCTTTTGGCGTCTGAATGCATTTCTTTAATAAACCAACACCATATAAAGGTAAGCATAATGTTTTAATACTATAAATGTTATATATTTGTTGTAGTCACACCCTGACCCCTTGCTCTGAGAGCGTCCTCATAGGCCTATGTATGTATAAAACATGACACAGAGATATATCTGTATTATAAAGAAATCATTTATTTATAAATCATTTAAAAAAACATGTGGATTGTATGGGGGATTAGACCTCCAGAAGAAACAATTGTTAAATTAAACCAAATTAAATAATTTAAATGTTAAACATTAATAATATGTGAAAAATATCATTTGGAAAAAAAAGTATATTTAAGGGGCGAGATCATTTAAACATGTAAAAGTAAATATGAACATTAAGGTATGCTTTGTTGGATTACAAATATATTTAACTTAAATAAAACTATATTTAAATTAAACATAAATATTCTCATGCAACTTACAGTATAAACTGAGGCAGAATTAGATATGTAAAATGTAATGATATGTAAAGCAAGTCCTCCTCAATAACATGTTTATTTCTTCTTCTTCTCTTGTGTTGAATTAAACCACGCATCCAGTAGCTTCTTGCTGTAGTAGATTTGCCAAGCGTGTATCTGAATAGCGATTACCATGAGCAGATACATCACAGAAACAGCCGAGAAGCCAAAAATAAAACGGTAGGCCTTGCCATGCCTGTATAGCTGTTGGGCCAGTGGAAACATTTCCATTGCACCAAAAATCAAGGGTGCCACTGAGAACAAACCGGCACTGATCATTGAGATCACCAGGTAGCTGATGTTGTTCTTTGGCATGGCGAGTGCTCCGATCAATGAAGGCAGAAGACTCAAAAGGTATGGATACTCCCACTGATAGGGCAAGGCCACCAAGTCGTGTGATACCAGATTGAGATGACTGACAGCTACCTGAGCTGCCACCAGCAACCATACGAAGACATGGATGACGGTGAGCTTCTTTATCTCTGATTTTAGTGAAGCACTGCAAGACAGTCATATTTCAAATATGAAACACTCTGATACATACTGCAGTGATTTGTAGCCGTATTATAGCAAATTTAGTTACCTCATCTGATAGTGGGATGCTTTCTCTCTGTGTTTATAGTCACTTCCATTAGTCCCTGCAGCTCTTGGGCCTGCACGTGATGCCATGGCAATTTCTAGATGATTGCCATACAAAGATGTTACTTATACATGACACACCAGCTTGCAAATCACTTTTATAACAACCATTTAATACTGATTGAAACCGAAACATTTACAGATAACAGAAACCAGTTAAAATAAATATATGTTTATAGACAGCTATGATGAACTTCTTACAATGCAAATGCTCATACATAGATATGCAACGTGAATCAAACTGTAAATAAAGATGTATTCATCTGGTCCAGTATCGAAAATAAGAAGCGTAAAAAACATGAACAGATCTTGCCAGCCGGCTTCCTGGATAAATTTACTGACACTGGCAGACGGATCATTGAATTGCGTAAGTGGTTATTTCATGAGATAACCCTTAAAAAAACGTACCGAAAAACGTACCGTGCTGTCGATTGTAGAAATGTGGAAGAAAAACGAGGAAATGTTGATGTTGGAACACAAAGCCCCTTCGATGTAGCAACATATGCTGCTCATGCGCAAAACAGAGAGAAATCATTTCTCCGCCCCTTCGCGAGGTGTGGTTTGTCAGCGTAGCATCCCGTTCTAAGCATCCTCAGCATCACTGAGCAAAGGCGCACGAATATTAGTAAAATAACGAAGTAGCGCATTTTTTCAAAAATATCTTTATCCCCTTAGTTGTCAAACAACAAAACTGAACTCGCCTTTTTATATCAAACTTTCATTATAAAATGTATTTGCTGCTTTAGATTAGATTTGTAAATGGGATGAAAAAATGGTGAACACAAGTATCTTTGTGGAGACCATTACTTGCCACTGTTTTATTAATAATCATTGTGTTCTTTTATTGACATTCATTTAGGTTAACTACGGTTTTTTATAAAACTGTTTTTTTGTAAAACCCCTACAATACAGGAGCAGTTTTTTATGCATTATGCATTATTATGCAACAATTTAAATAACCTAAGGACAGTAATCACTTGTTTTTAAGACATTTTAAAGTAGTTAGAAATATTATTTAGCATCAATCAGTAATTCTCCACATTATAGCTGATGTCTGAAATTAAATTCATTTAATTTATGTGAATATTGAATATGGCATGTTCTTGTTACAGTATTGGAGAGCAGTAATTTGACAAACTTATAGATGTAAACCACTTTTATTAAAAAATAAATAAACAAAAGTGTCAAACATGTTGTTGGAAAAGTGACCAACATATCAAAAACAAAGATTTACTTACTAGACAATTAGCGGTGACAAATAAAGAATAAAATTAAAAATGACATAAAATTGTATTTGAAGTTGCTGCTAAGGATAGGGTGAAGGTGAGACAAGTGGGAGTGAAAGATTTTTCATAATCAAATGATTCTTCAATCAATCTTAAATCAAATTAACGTAAATATTGTCATGCAACTTTCCTTTTGTCTATAATTTATAATAATTTTGGTGTTTACTTATTGTAGGTGTATTCAAATGAGTGTTTAAAGGTAACTGTCATTTTTTAACTATTGTAAAATTTCACAGATTATTACAGACCGAGCACACACACACACGCGCGCACACACACACGCGCACACACACACGCGCACACATACACACACAAACACACACACACGCACGCACGCACGCACACACACACACACGCACGCACACACACGCACACACAAACACACACATGCTCACAAACATAAAAACACAAAAAAACACTTTCTCTTATTGCAATGTGGTTGCTGTTCAAGCAGTGTGTTACAAAACAGATGTAAAACTTTTAGCATTTAAAAAAATGTTGATAAATAAAGAACAACAAACTTTGGTGTGATATCTTTGACAACTGTCTTTCTTACTTCATTCTACACATATACAGTATATTAGTTTGTAATATATAGTTTGTAAAACAGTCTGATGCCTTTATAGTCATGTTGGATGCCATTGATTAAACACAAACATAAATACATTACAAATACAATCATTTAAAAAATCTCTCTTTAAATGTGATGTGAGTACTTTTGTTACAATTTGTGAAAGTCTTTGTGCAGGTAGTCAAAATAAACACAGTACTCTGTTATGTATCGTTGCATATACACAGCCTGTACATGGATATGGCTGGGTAGACATTTAAAGATGTTTTTATGTCTTCCTTTTTCCCTGTAAGAATGTACTTACAAATACTGACATTTTTAAAAAGTCAAATATTTTAATGTCAGTCTTCTCTTTTGCTCTTTTGATTTCTTACTGTTACTTTCTACATCGGATATAGTAAAAAGCCAGAGAAGGAGGAATGGACATATTGTCCTGCATAAAATCCAGCTGCCTGCTCAGATGGTAACTGTAAGTAAACTGTGTCTCCTGGTTGTAATGGAATCACAGCACTCCCAGATGCTTGATCAAGGAATCCTTTTGTGTACTCATCATATGTATACATGACTGGCTCTCCATTCCTGTAGAGACCCACCCAGACATTGGCACCCTTGCAGTGTACATGATAGGCAAAGTAGTAGATGCCTGGGAGGTCACAAGTGAACACACCGGTTTGAGGATTGTAATTTTGACGTCCATTATACAGTAGTTTGTCAAGCACTATTGGTGTGCCTACTGGAGGGAATGGTGTGGTCAGCTGGGCAGTGAAAGCAGGCATCTCCAAACCACTAGCTCCCATCATATCACCTCCACTTGCATACTTCCCTTTCTTGTACCCACCAGTCTTTATACCATCAAGGGCTGGGCCCATCTCAGGAAGAACACCCATCAGGTCAGGGGAAAGAGCGGGGCCTGGAGGTCCAGGTGGCCCTGGTGGACCTGCACTTCCTGGCTGACCTGGGGGACCACTTGGGCCAGGTGGACCTTGAGGACCAGAAAGACCAGGAGCACCAGTGTTGCCTATACCAGGTGGACCAGCTTGACCCGGTGGACCAAAATCTCCCTTTGGCCCAGTAGGTCCTGGAGCTCCAATTGGTCCTCCTGGCCCTGTAAGTCCTGGAATGCCTTTAGGACCTTGTGGTCCTCCTGGACCAAGCTGACCTTGTTCTCCCTTCAGACCAGGTAGTCCAGATGGACCTGGAACACCAGGTTGACCATTGATACCCCCCTCTCCTTTGGGACCAAAGGGTCCTGGGAGCCCTCTTAGACCAGGTTCTCCATCCTCACCTTGGGGGCCAGGTTGGCCAGGAAATCCTGGAGGACCTTGTTGCCCCATAGGTCCTTGATCTCCCTTGGCTCCCTCTGAACCTCCATCTCCTTTTTCACCTGGGGTACCAGGTTCACCTGAAGGCCCTATGGGTCCTGGAGCACATGGGGGACCAGCTTTACCTGGTGGACCAGTCATGCCTTGTTGACCATCATTACCTCTGTCTCCTTTGGGTCCTGGTGCACCTGGTAGTCCTCCCATTCCTTTGTCACCCTTTGGGCCAGGGTATCCAGGTTTACCAAATCCAGGTAATCCGGGTTTCCCAGGTAATCCTGGTGGTCCTGTTAATCCTTTGTGACCAGCTGGACCTGTCTGACCTGGTAATCCAATTTCTCCTGGCTTTCCAATACCAGGGATTCCTTGTAGTCCTTGTGGACCCTTTTCACCAGGTTGACCTGCTGGACCTGGCTCCCCCGACTGACCTGGTTTTCCTGTCAAACCAGGTGGACCTGAAACACCAGGCAAACCAGGCCTACCCACTCCTGGTAATCCTGCATGACCTGGGGGCCCTGGTTGCCCAGCTGGCCCTTTGGGCCCCTGTGGACCCGGTAGTCCAATTCCTCTCTCTCCTTTATGTCCAGGTAACCCTGGGAAACCTGGTAAGCCTTTATGTCCTGGCTCTCCTTTAAATCCTGGCTGTCCTGGCAATCCTTGTCCACCAGGCTTTCCTATTCCTGGTAAGCCTGGGGGTCCAGGAGGACCAGGGGGCCCGGCCAAACCTGGTTGTCCATCTTCACCTCTGGGACCTTGTTCACCTTGTTGTCCAGGCTGCCCAATACCTCCTGGCTTTCCTGACATACCTGGCATTCCTGGCTTGCCAAGTCCAGGAAGCCCCGGAAGACCTGGAGGTCCTTGCTTTCCAGGGGTGCCTGCCATGCCATTACCTTGAGGCCCAGGAGATCCATGTGGCCCAGGTGGGCCAGGGGGTCCCTGAGGTCCAACCTCTCCTGGAACACCCTGCTCACCTCTGGGAATGGTCTCACCTTTTTTTAAAAGAACAATCAAGGTCAGGACCAGGCAAAAAGTTAATAAGTATTGCATATTTTTGCATAATTGTTTAATTAATATTTTGTTTTCGTTTGCATAATATTTTTTACTTAAAATGTTCATTTAAATCTACTTTGCAACAATAGATATTGTAAAATCACTATAGAAATAAAATAAAATGTATTAAAAACAATCAAAGTGCATACATTTCAGTGCAAAAATCATCAGTTTTGCATACCTTTGTTATCCTTTCCTTTGTTTAGGTGCACAGGTGGATAGTGTGGATAAGCCTTGTGTGGTATATCCTTTCCCATTCCCATGTGATGCATCTGTGGCATAGGTTTGTGTTGCTGAGGATACATTTGTGGGATAGGTTGGTGTTGCTGAGGATGCATTTGTGGGATAGGTTGATGTTGCTGAGGATGTGGTTTGTGCCCGTAATATGCTCCTCCGAAAGCTGATGGCAATAAAGCCATTTGCACCACAGCTACAAGGAAAGCAGCCATGGCCATGGCTTGTAAAAAGAAAAAAAGCGAATTAATGACTGGACATATTGTTGTTCCGAATATATTATTTGTGATATTAGGTAACTGATCAGTAATGTTAATCAGTCAGTCAACATGGTAAAATGTTAAACAAACACATCAATTTAAGCAATAACAAATATCAAACATAACAAATCAAGTAGACAATTGAAACAGTTAACTATTTCCTTTTATGCATGGCTAAGTAAGTAAAATAACCCAATATGTTTATTTGTTATATTGTCAGTTAATTATAATTATATGACATTTATATTCAAATTAAATCAAGCAAATATTAAACAATAATGATAATGAAACAATAATTTCTGCTATGTTAAAACATTACACTGCCACTGACTTGTACTAAGTGCATGAGGGAAAGTATAAATCTGACCATGCACTCTTAAAATTAAAGGTGCTTCACGATGCCATAGAAGACATTTTTTGTCTAAATGGTTCCATAAAGAACCTTTAACATTTCTGTTTCACAAGAGGTTCTTTGTGGTGAAGAAAGGTTCCTCAGATAATAAAAAGGTAAGAAAGAGATGGTTCTTTAAAGAACCTTTGACTGAATGGTTCTTTGTGAAACCAAAAATGGTTCTTCTATGGCATCGCAAGAACCTTTTAAGCAACTTTATTTTTAAGAGTGTAGCATTATATCTTGTCATTCTTTAATTCATTGTTTTCATTTGTTTACAGAGAAAGTATTCTTATTATTCTTATTATCAAAACAAAAGTTGTGGCAGCAAAGAAAAGTCAAGAAGTTGAAGTCACTAACATGAAAACCACTTGTTAAAACATTTAACCTTACAAAGTCAATTAGTATTGCTCAGACAGCATGCCATTAAGAATGTTTTGCAGGAATAAAGCTGCTCAGAAAAAAAGTAATCTATATAGCAGTAGGACACAATTCATGTTCATTGAGCAGGTGCAATCATTTAATAATGTAAATAATGAGCATCAGAGTTGTAGGGAATCTAAGATCCTAACATGTGTTTGTGGTTGTGCTTGCTATGCCAGGATCAGTACCATCATCCATAGATTAATATAATTTGATAAAAGGGCTCTATAACCTTCGTGCATAGTTGATAATGGGAACATTTCAAGTTTTTTTCCTGAGAGTTTTGTCTATGAGAAATGAATTATCAAAAATAATGATCTAAACATTTGTCTAAACATTTGATCTATAGTAAAAACACGTTGGTAAGAGAATACGAGCCTGGGGACATTTGTGTGTGAAGTAGTGGAGTGGACTGGAGATATTTAGAGAATGTTCGTTATTCCCAACCGGAAGAATTTTTCACCAATGCCCCTTTCACAACGCAGGGCTATGTTTTAATCCCAGACAATGTGTGTTTATGCGTACATTTGTGTTTCCGTTTTTAAGTTTTTAAATGTGCAGATCCAAATGTTTTTTGCTGAATCTCCATAATTTTTCAGAACACAGTATGTCTGATGTGGATCAAACAAAAATTGCATCATATTGACGGAAGTGATGACCTTTGGCCTTTTCTCAGACTGCTGGAGATTTTCACACAGATATGCTAGACCATCTAGGTTTTCCGCTCTTTTGATGTGTGTACAGGCACTGTATGGTTTTCCGGCCCTGTTAGTTAGGTTATATGATATATACGGTCTAGTTTCAACCAACCATACAAAGTTTAGGTGATTAAAACATATTAAAGCATCATCAAGAGTGATTTCTTGCACAATAGCCTTTAAACAATATTCATTGTGAAAAGCGCTATACAATACATGTGAATTAAATTAAATATTGAAATGTATTGAAATGTTTGTAGGTCATGTCTGCAAGGATGTAATATTGAGCCGAGTAATGTTTCTGAGATCATCCCAATAACATTGGAACAATCTGAAACTACCCACAATGCAAATGTAAATGCACTTAAATGTGAATAATGTAACTCACTTCCCTACATCTAGAACTGAGAGTGAGAAAAAGAAAGATAAAGCAGAAAAGAAAGAATATACAGCAAATGTAAGTGATAAAGAAGAACAGAGCCAAATATAGAATAGGTCTTAAGTCTAAAAATAGCATATCTCTCACACCTGCCTTACGCAGTTCTTTAGACTGACTCTTTTTAAGAAGGTGGTATTTTTAAGAAGGTTGTGACATTCATCACAGACTGTTTACCCATTCACAAACTTCCGCAGACAATTGTGTCACCTCTTTTTCAAGTCTGTACTACTCAAATAATCACTTCAGTTCACACAGACTGACGCTAACAAATTTAGTAATCAATTCAGTTGGCAAATGCAGTGTGGTGCTTACCTATGCTATACCAAATAGACATGAATAGACACAGGCATCACAATAATGACTAAAAATATACACATATATATATACAATATAGTATATTTCTTTTTAGGAGCATTTCTGTGCCTTTATTGGACAGATAACAGGAAAGTACATGGTGAAAAGAGGGGAACTGGGTCAGCAAAGGACCTCGAGCCGACATATGCGCATTGGCTCCACATGTTGGAACACTGCCCTATAGGCCAAGATAGCTTAAATAATGAAACATTACACTTTGTTGCTTATTAACATAAAATATTTCATTATTTAAAATAAGTTGTTAAAAAAGTTTATCCTATGCACACTGTGATCCCAAATGCAACCAGTGCAATGCAAGTCATTGTTTTCTGCCCTAATAGGTAAACTATCATCTTAATAGAATTTAAAAATGTGTAAATCATTGCATCCTTCAATTTAAAAATCAATTTGATCAATTTTCTTATGTCATTTTCAAACATCCAGTTTAAGATTAGCCTAAATTTAGCCTGCTTCTCTGGCCTCTGACCCGGGTAAACAGTCTTCCGTGCTATTTGTGAAATGTGCATCTGGAATCTCAAGCATTGCTTATACAATTAACACCTCAGCAAATAAGTCGAGTTAAACACAGACTCTTGCAAAGCTGGCCTAGGAACAGTGTTTACAGAAACCCATTCCTTGCTTTTTGTGTGCATGTTCCCTCGTCCATCTCATAGTGTGCACAGTCCCTCTCTTCTGTCTTTCAATTCTGTTTCACATACGTAGCCCTTTTCTTTGTATTTCTCACAAATCATCAATGACAAAACTTTCTTTATGCCTCTTTATGGGATGAGAAGGAGAGGGTTGGGAAATCCTTAGAGTAAACCATGATGATATTTAAAAGATTTGCTACATTTAAAGTTTGCTGTCTGTTAGAAAATGTGCTTTCTTACAGATCTTACAGGTGACCCAAAGTTCAGCCGTTCCTAAATCATGACCATGATATTGAATGAGCAAATATATGAATGACAAAAAACATTTTAATATCTAAGTAGAAAAGATATTTCAGGGTGACTGTATCTGCATGCTTGTGTTCAGACTGATGTCACAGTATTGTTAATATCCATGATGTAGATCATTGTAATTTTTGATATTTTGTGTTACGCTACACAAAAAATATTGTTAATAATTCAGTACCATTCATTTTTCAACCATTTAAAATTTTGCCTTAAAAGCCATATTGGTTCCAATGGGAGCTGGGATTCACAGCTGCAAACAAGCACTCCATTTAAGATGCAACACGGCCCTTATTCTCCCTGTCTAAGTGTTGGGTCATTTAGAAGCATTTTAACACCTTAGTGTTAATAAGAGTGAGAAACACAACGTAGGCATGCTACTTTCACCATACGAGATGAATAATGTCTCTGAGAATCATCCTATTGTTGTTGTTGCATTTTTTATGCATTTAGCAGATGTTTTAATACAAAGCAACTTACAGTGCATTGGAGCTATACTGTTTTATTAGTATGCGTGTTCTCTGGGAATCAAACCCATGACCTTTTGCGCTGCTAGCCTAATGCTCACTGAGCCACAAGAAATCCTATGGTCCTCAAATGCCCATTCAAAGACACATTTCGACAGTAAGTATAAGTGGCCCAAAATTGTAATATTGTACTGTAATGTATATGTATGTATACACTTATGAATGCATACATGCATGCATACATACATATATCCATCCATGCATACATTACATACAGTACATGTGCATACTGTGTAATTCTGAAAAATCTCAAAATATCACAAACTAAATATCAGCCAATTAACTAATTGGCCTGGCAGATGTATTGCTGGTCTATTGGTAATTTCAAGTACTCAGCAGTCTCACTAATAAACCTCCATAATGTAGATTCCGAAGTGCCATACAGCAACAAAAATCAGTCAAACAAAAATGAAAATCAACCAATGAATGAAAGAATGTTACATTAGATTAACAGTTAAAGATAACATTTGTTCTGCATAGATATTTTCCCAAATAACTATGTGTCTTTTACAAGCCATATGCCATTGTGTCTCTAATGGTATCTAATAATCTAATAGATACGTTTAAACTAACAATACCAGGTACACTATATCAATCACACATGCATGCTAAGACCCAGTAAGTATCTGCCACCAGAAGGTTGAGTTAGCAAATTGTTCAAGACACTGCACAACTAAACTTTTAAAGTTTCATGACGCTCCTGTTAACATGATGTACTCATATTCACTTCTCACTCACTTGTTAAAATCTATAGAGTTAGACAGCTTCTTTTACACAGTAGAATGACTGACACCTGCACACAACATGTTAATAATACCAAAGGATATCTATACTCATATTAGGTGAGGCCCGTAATAATAATTTTGTCATTTTTAAACGTCCATTTGATTTCCCCCTTCTCAGTAGTTTCCCAACAACAAAGTGCATCACTAATCATCACAAAAGCCACTATTAGACTAATAAAATGTACTTCAGCATAATTTCTTACCTTTCCTTGGTAAGTGGCCGTTGCAGGGGTAATCTCAAGGATCCTCAAGCTCAAACACAGAAAGATCCTAAAACACACTTTAACCAATTGACCAGTGCTGACTGAACTAAAACAAGAAACTGCCTCCAGATGACCACCTTTTATCCACAGCAGGGTGGAGTCAAAGAGAAGGGAGGGCAAGCTAGAGACAGATAGAGATTGATACAGTATAGGAACATGTGACAGTATAAAGGTGTTCTCAGCGATTTGTTTGATTTTCCAAAATCACTGTCTACACCCTTGGTACAGGATGTCTATAGGTTTTCCTCTTCACACTTTAGTCACCACATTTTTAATTGAGGCAGAGCTACACTGTTAGGGCTATAAATGGACATTTATAAGATTCCAGAGAAGGAAATTAGGGAAAATAGAAGAATGAGTTAAATATTGAGTTTGTTGTAATTTAATGAAATGATACTAAAGTTTTAATTTTAATATACAGTGGGGTTCCAAATTACAATTTTAGAAATTGTGACAAAAAATGAATAAGAAAGGATTCAGCACTATTTTTCTCATAATAAGGTACATTTTCATAGAACATATTAGCTTGTTTTTACAAAAGTCGAGTTTACTTGCTTCTATTGAAGCACACAAGATGATCATAATCTCAAATCATTATGTGATTGTGAGGATGTGCACAAATGTGTGAATTCCATCCAAAAAAATGGAACGTATACACATGAAAAAAGTTTTAAAAACATTTTAACATTTGTTAAATTGTAAAAATTCTTGACAATACAGAAACAGGGGTTTTAACCATTCAGTCCAAATGCATACCATACTTTTAATCTCAGAGTAGGATTTGATTATTTACAAATCAAGGCTATTGCATAATCCTGTATACACATATTTAACCATAATATATTGATATACCTTTAGTCTATATACCTACTAATACCTTGTATTTTTCATATTATTGTGATTCATAAGTCTTTATACACTGTAAAAAATTATATGTTTAAAAAGTCATGTTGAGACATTTTTTCATTACTTTAACTCATCAAATTATTTAACAAATTAAATTTTATAAGTTATACATTGACATTGATCCACCACGACGCCACCACGTGAAACTGGTTTTCTAAACCTTCCAGGTACTTCAGTCTGTTACCAAAATCAATTCACAAATTTTTTCATGCCTCGCTTTTCCCTGCATTCAGTGCCTAGAATAGGTTTAACCAACACATACCATTGCAGTGACAGCTGTATATAGAAAGCATGCAGGAAATACATAATGAAGTGCTAAATTTGTGGGAAAAAAATGCCGTTTCTAAATGTGCAGTAAATCAGAAACACTCAAACACTCAAAACAGAAATAGATTTTTAATTATTCCAGATTTCAAAACATACAGTACATTTCTGTAAAGCTGGTGACTTGGTTCTCTTAAAGGGGATGACTCCAAAATTCATTAACCCTTGTGTTTACCCATGGTCTTTAAGTTTTATCACGGTCACTTAGATAAAAAAGCCACCATGACTCTCTTTAAGGTTAGCACCCTCCTCAGCGCTGTGCGCATTCACACACTTTCTCAAAAAGACACAAAACTCAACTAGCTGTAAGCATGTTTGCTAATCACACACCATCCCGGCATCTGCTTCACGGTTTGGTCCCAGAAAAAAACGTTGAAAAAGCGGAGGAGCCTATTGTCTTTGTTTGCGGAATAACTGATTTAGGCCACAACAGCTAGTATTATTATAATTGAGTGCATAGCTTGATGGCATGTGTTGTTCTTGCCTATTTGTCAGATCTAACCTGGAGGTTAATGGCCCGTGTCAAATCAGATGCCTGCAGCACTGCATTGTAAGGCTCTTCACATGCTGTGCTTAATACTGGGCTATCGTCTTTATAAACCCTGCTTTTAACCAATAAATTGCACTTTCCCATGGTTAAAAAATAACTATAGGGGCTTAAAGACCAGCTAGGCCCAGCAGATTAGTCTAGTTTTAGATGTTTAAACAGATGGACTGAATGAATACATGCAGAAGTCCTTTCATGCATAACCCGTAAGCTTGTTGCCCAAATGCCCAAAAGTTTGTTAGTCATTCCACTCGAAATTAGCAAAAACTGTCACAAAAACTGTTGTTCACTATGACGGTGCGGTTATGTAATTATTTGTTCAGTTTACGATTAGGTAAATGTGTTGGTAAGCCAGGTTGTCCAGGTGACAGGGTCTAGATTGTAGTCAACATTGGCTGTAAGATTTTTACATTCCCACAGCTGTTGTTGTTGTGTATTGTGGCAATGGAATGCAGAGTGCAATCATTACCACGGTAACACATCACAGGACTTCAACACACAGAGGACAAAACAGTCCTGCACCTTAAAATGTAAACGTTTTAAATGTACGCAACACAGCACACATCATTAAAATCTCTCTAGTGCAGGTGGTTTGGGTAAAAAATATGTAATGAACTACTAATCATGCATAGGCATGTATTCAGTGTGTGTGTGTGTGTTTGTGTGTGCAGTTGTGTTTTGTGAATGAGTGTGTGTGAGGTCTGAGACCCCCCTTAGTTCAATGATGCTGACGTGACCTGAGTCTGTTCTAGCAGTGGAGATTGGCTGATCCTTTTGGGACCTGTAAAACCATCGCCATGGAGAACTTAACCTGTCACCAGTGAGATTTAGGGGTCCCGGTGGTTGTTTTTAAAGTTTCTCTGTGACGCCAGGCACAAGTTTTGTTTCTGTGTTTTTATAAAAAATATGTTCATATCACACAGGTACAGACACATATTTACGTATACGTACGCACTTAATCCTTATCAGATGTGTATGTGAAAAGGGTGATGTTTTTATGGACTTTTGTTCTTGTTATTCTTTTTTAAGATAGAATGAAAATGTTTGAAGTTTATAAACCTTACCTAACAGTACGAAATGTTTGACTTGACTTGTTTATAATTTGAAGTCATTTAAATTAAACACATCCTGTCAGAAATCTGCAATCAGACTCCAGATGGTGGTGTGACAGCCCTATAATAGATGTCTATGTACATCTAGTTAATCTATATCATTAAAATGCCATTACCATCGTTGTTTAAACCTGTCAAACATAACATATCTCAGCCTTTCCTCCAAAGAAATGTAAAAATACGGCAAAAATGATTAAAAATACACAATAATTAAACCAATATGATTTAAATGTACTGTTTAGGCCTATCATTTAAATAAGATGTTTGTCATTTGTTACTCTGAACCTAATAATGCAAAGAATTGCGTTAATACCAATAATAAACACTATGAAACTGGCAAAATGTGTTCTATGTTGATTAAATACTGTGTTGTCATAGACAAGCCTTTTTCAATACTTTTTTATTGTTTCGATTTTTAAGGAATCATTCACCTTCAAAATGAAAATTCTGTTCTCATTTTAAACCTGTGTGATTTCCATTCTTCTGCAAAACACAAAAGAAGATATTTTAAAAAATATAACCAAAAACCATTGGTCTCCATTCTATTGTATGGACACAAAACCAAAACCAATGGGTCAAAAAGTAAAAAACCAACAGTTTTCTGTTACCAACATTTTTCAAAATATCTTCTTTTGTGTTCTGCAGAAGAAAGAAAATCACACAGGTTTGAAAGTGGGCGTGTAAATGAAGACAGAATTTTCATTTTGAAGGTGAACTGTCAATTTGGAAAAACCCAGCGACAAACATAAAGGGTCACTAATAAAAATGATTTATTGAAAAAATAAAATTCATGAAATATTGAGATACAAGGACTGCAGATACAAGAACAGCGACAATATCATCTTTGTTTACTTGTTGTGTCTGTTACAGCTATATTAAGAGCTGACAGTAACACAATAATGATGTACTTCATTATTATGTTTCTGTCATTGTTATGTTCCTCTCTCACTATCGTGTTACATAAGCTCACTGTCTGCTCATCTACAGACATACAGTAGCATTGTTGGTGCCATCATGCTTTACTTGCTGTGTCTACAGCACACACAGTCTGTGTGCAGTGGGTGGGTGGGTGTTTTGTGTGTTTAGCTGTAAAAGTTTGCCATGAGTATGCGAGGCAGATGGCTCACCTGGGTAGTGTGTACGCTGTTCCTCCGTACACACTACCCAGAATCCTTTGCATCGGTCAACAGCCTGTAACATTCCAGCACTGGGCCCGTCGTGGGGAAGATGACATCATCACTGTGGAAATCGACAGTCTGAATCATCTAACTAAACAAGTGCCACTGACAGAAATAGGTATGGCCTTATGATGGACCGAAAAAAATAAACCACCCAGTGGTCACTTTCCTACAGTTTCCCATTGCTGTCTGTCAGGGCCTCTTGCTGTCTGTAGGGGCTTCATTGCCCTGCATGATATGTGTCTATGTGTCTGCGCTCATAAATGTGTGAAAACCTAATACCAGCAGTGCTGGAGCCATTTTGCTTGACACTAGATAAATAAATAAAAAACTGATATTTTGACAAAGAAACTTAGAAAGGCAAATAACATGTTCGTGCTTAGAGCAACACACACTTTCTAAGCTTGCGACTTTGTGTTTGCATGCATGTGTGGCTATTTGTGTGTGGCCTTAAGGTTCTCATGGAACCATGCATGGAAATGGCTGCCAAGCTTCATTTAGGGTGGACAGGCAGACCCCACATTCAGAAAAATTGGGACATGGAAAGGCTGAAAGTTTCATGATATTGAACTTCTTGTAAAACTGCCATATGTTGAAAAACTCACACTCTCAATATAGAAGTGAATAATAGAAGTGTATATAGAATAGTAACTTGGAAATAACAAGAAAGACAACCAATGATAACTAACTCTCATTTTAAAGACAAAACACAAAAATCTTGGACAAAAATAAAAACTGAATGCTGAAACCTTGTGACCTTTTCCCCTCAGACAGAAATTCAGTCATCGTGAAATATGACTCTGCATACTGCAAACGTAGTTTCACACCCTACAGTCATTCGTGATGACATAAATGACCTCTCCCACACAGAACCAGACGCCAGTACATCAGGAACTCCTCATGTCTGACTGCTTCTATGTGTATATGAAACTATGTCTGTGTTGGTGCATGTCATGTAGCCTACTCTGAATACACGGTTGACATTAGATTTGAAGTGTGATGTTTGCTCATCCCCACTGATTCAGTGTTTTGCTAACCACGTGACAGATCTGGCGTTTTGACGTGATGTGAGATTTCTAGCCGCATGAAATCTCAACCAATACCTTTGACCTCTTTATTATAATGTGCTCACAATGTTGTCTCCTACATGTTACTGCAAGCTATATGTGACAAAACCAGAATTCTGTGTGACAAGCTTAAAATTACAGTCTAAACAATTTTCAGATTACACGTTAGCATTAGCATTAGCCAGGGCTGCCAACTCTCACGCATTCGCCTCACGCAATTGACTCTTTTCTCACGCAGGGTCGCAATCGACATTTTTTTCTGTGGTTTGTAATACATTTTTTAAAATAAATCTGTCTTTTGGTGCTGCATACTTTTTTACATCTCAGTGGTCTAGCAGTAGACTTCATTGTCAAAATAAGTTGGCCAATCAAATGTAAGAAGGCAGTTGAAGGGATATTGCAGCAAAATTTCCCCATGTTTTATTCACCCTCTAGGCATCCTAACTGAATATGACTACCTTCTTGAAGAAAAATGCAGTCGAAGTTATAATACCACGTGTCATTTTGGGAGTGAATGGGCATCGATTTTTAGACATCAACATTAATAGCGCTGTCAATATGTATATTTCTCTTAAACAAATGCATCGATTCGCTTCAGAAGACCTTTGTTAAGACCACAGAGCCGTGTCGAGCAGTTCTCTTATCGATGAATGCACTTTTTGGAGCTTCAAAAAATCGACGCCCATTAGCTCCCATTCTACCGATTGGAAGTAAAATGATATGTGGTATTACTTCGACTGCATTATTCTTCAAGAAGAAAGTCATATTCAGTAAGGATGCCTTGAGGGTGAGTAAAACATGGGGAAATTTAGTTTTGCCTCAGAAATATCCCTTTAAGATTCAGAGTGCATAAGTGGCTAAACATCCAATATTTTACAACTTTTTAACAATAGAAATGCTGATCGACAGTATCCACCGATGCAAACTACAAAACGCCGTTTTAGATGAAAAATATGTCATTTATGCGATTGATGTAATGTAAGAGACCGTAACAGAGCCGTTTTCAGCATTTTATTAGGAATAAGATTAGGAATAAATGTGTGCATATTGTGAATTAATTAAAATAAATTATTCACAGACCTTCACTAAAACATGGTAAACTCTGTTTATAGATTTTGGTAAGCCTATAAAAAGTAAAAACGTATTTGCAAATGCATTATTTAACAATAAATGATTTTTTACAAGATCTCCCAAGTGTCTACAACCTTTATAAAATAAGTCCATGTCTGGTCTGTGCTCATAATTTAAAGGGACTGTTCACCTCAAATTAATGAAAGTAATGAAATTGTTATCAATTGTTTTGTCAATCACAATATTTCGAATGCAAGGTGTTTGTGCTTTTTCACACCATCGTATACCTCATTATTTTAGTTACCCAGCCCCCCAAGGGCCAAAAAATCTCACTCCAATATGAACTGAAAAGTTGGCAGCCCTGGCGTTAGCATTAGTTTAGACAAAAATAGCCCTAACATCACACAGGTTAAACTGGTGCCAATACATATAATAATATATAATAATAATATAATGAGTAAATGCTAACTGTACATTTGGGTAAATTATCATTTCAACAACACATTAAGACATTCATTAATGCGCACAAAACCATCCACTCACGTGCACCAGCACACACACTGTGGATAATAAACGTGGTCACTTAGAAGAGAAGGATGATTTTGAGTAACACTAAGGTGCAGAAATGTGGAGAATGTCTATCATGTTTACCTGGAACAAACACGCCGACAATCTCGCTACCCTTTGTGTGTATGTGCATGTGCGCGCACGCCTGCGCATATGGTTGTGTTTGGATGCAGATCTCAACAGAATTTCCCATCATTAGAACTCATTTAAGAATTAGGGATAGTGATGACTGAACATTTTAACAATATACTGGACAATAGTGATAAATCCAAAATTCTACATAGTAGTCGTACACGTTAGTCAAGTGGTTGACAGCTTTGTGTCTAAAGAATGTAAATGACAGAAGACAACAGTGGCATGTGTTAGGTCTTATCACCCCTTTTCTTTGTTGGTGTGTTTATATGACTTAAGCATTATCTTTGTTTCTGTTCTTTGAGAATGTTGCCCACCCAGTGCCATTTGCTCAGATGTTGCTGAGAGAACGGGAGACTTAATAAATATCATGGTTATGTTCCATTTACGTAACAATTCTGTGTAAAAAAACCTCCTCAAATTCCTCAGGATAACAGAAAACACTTGTAGAGTAAGAGTATAGTGATTCATGTACATCCAATAGCTCTGATAATTTGATAAGAATTTGATGAGGAACATTTCTCTGGTCTGTTTAGAGACTTTTATTTCAAGTGTAGTTGAGTATTACCATTCATCAAAGAAGTCCCTCGTGGGACCTTTGACCTTTTACGTAATACCTTTTACTTATTTTTTCAGCCTTTGGTTTAATTGCCCTGAAAATGTCTGTTAAATACACACACTTTCATGCATACACATCCCCATAACCGGTCAGACATAACCTCTGGGACACCATAAACCAAAGACTACCAGATGTGAACACTCACACTCAACCGGATTCATGTGTTAAACATGCCTTCACAAAGATGCTTGAACAAATAAACTTTAATAAAACATTTTACAAATAGTATGTGTCTGTTCCGTTAAAATGATAAAACAATAGCTGATGTTCATTGGGATGTAAAGTATTTGGACACTTTATGGACATCAGTTTAACCTGTTAATGTGATGAACTACATCATCATTTGTTTGTCATTCTTAGTGATGTTTTTGACACAATTCATACATTTGTAAGTGTAACTTGGGTGGACACTACAATTCAAATGTACATACCACTGTAAACCAAACCTAAAATAATTAATCACATCTGAGAGTATATAAAGTATAACATAAAAACAACATATTTACCCACATTTGAAACAACATAGCATTTTTGGAGAGTACTAATACTGCATGACAAAACATATGCATATCAAATGTTAAAACACTGATATAATGTCTGAAGTTCCTCTTGGGGTCTGCCCAGAAGAATTACTGCAATGTGGTCAGACCCTCCACTGCAGCCCACCAAGTCTGAATCCAGCCGAATCTTCCCACAAATGAAACTGTTTCTATGTTGAAAGACATAGTCAGGTTGAGCGTTAAATGGACAAACTGTTTATGGGAATGAAGGGATGTGTGTGAAGAGATGTATTTGTGTGGGATGGCATATAAGGATCATGTGTTTCTTTGGACCGCTGCGTTTGCAAAGAGAATCCATGCTGGCTGGAAAGGAAAATACACATGAAGTAGAAAGAGTGACAGAGTACTGGAGCTCAAATAGAGAAAGCGAGACAAACCAGATGGGCCAATAGAATACAGAGACATGTCATAATTTACTATTATTCATATATAATTCACATTTCAATCACATTTAGTTAAATATGGCAGTTAAATAAGGTCGATATTTGATCATTTAAGTGCTTTACCACAATTAAGAGTCCTTCCTCAAACCCATTACCGAAAGTGATGATTAGTAAGATTATATGCAATGTCTTACTTGCATCATATTGATGAGATTAATTATGCTTATTAAAAGTTTTAGAGTCTATCCTCTAGAACAGACAGAACCAACAAATCTTCTCCCCAAGAGCAGAGAAAATACGGTGACATGTGATCTTATGAGATGGACCACACTCTGTGTGCGAGTGACAGTTGGAGTGTCATTTTTAGAAGCGCACACACACAACATTGAGAAAATTCTGTTTCATATACCTCACACATACAAAAAGAAAAGGTTAATGAAAGAGTGTTTATTTTTAATGTCATTTTTATAAACTCACATCTATTATAATCTTCAGAGATGTGTGCATATTTCTTTTGCTGTTTATGTTTTGTGATAATATCCTGTGCATGTGTGTGTTTTCCATATTTAGTAAAAATCTGTTTTGTCTCTTAACCTCTCCAACAGGTGTGTATTGGGGTGGTGGAGGCAGGGGGTAGCTGAGGGTGGCAGAAAAAATAAGGCTGATTATTTTAGTCCTATAGTTCATTTCAGAACGTTCTTACATTTTTTAGACTATGCATTAAGATTCTTACATTTTTTGTGCTATGTGACATTCATTTAGGGACAAAGTCATCTCCACAATGTTGAGGTTTGGTAAGATCTTGGGCCCATATGACAAGAGGGGCCCACTACAGTCCTCGGTTGTATACCCTACTTTTTTGCAATAGCCCTAATAATCACAACTTTCTGTTGCTCCTATAAGAGAGATAGTTCATCCAATAAAGTCATCATTTACTTACCCTCAGTTGAACTTTTGATATAGGTTTTCTGCTGAACACAAAAATAGAAGAATGTTTGTAATCAAACAGTTATTAGGCACTATTGATGACTATAGAAGGGGAAAAAATCCACTATGGTAGTCAATGGTGCCCCAGAACTGTGTCGTTTCCCACATCCTTTAAAATATCTTCTTTTGTGTTCAGAACAAAGAAATGTATACAGGTTTGAAACAACTTGATGGTGAGTAAATGATGAAATTTTCTTTTTTTAGTGAACTATACCTTTAAGACCCCACTGGTAAACAAATGTAAACTAGTGTGTGCGCATGTGGCTGTGTGTGTGTATATTTGCAAGCATGCGTGCAACAGGTATTGATGGGCTTTAGGACACCCACCTTGTCTGGATTAATTTGGTCCCTGCCTGAGTCAAAAAGTGTTTATTTTTGGGGAATAAAAATGTAGCATTGCACTTTCAGCACATGAGGGGCCACCCAAGTGACTGGAGATGTATACGAAACACAAGTGTCCGCCCTTATGTTCACAAGTGACCAGTAGACACTAGCTGAATAGTCTTCACCATGCATGTTAATCTTTTATATCTGAAGTTTATTAACTTGGGAACAAGAAAAGCATGAGCGTATTCTGAATAATGTAAATCCTACCAGTTTGGAATGACTAACACCTGAATAAATGACTACAGTTTCAGGTAAAATTACTCTTTAACATAAAGAAACCAGGCGTGATTGTTATTGCTGGTTTAATCTATTGCAACAACATGCCATATTATCACGTGTAAACCCATATTATTCATATACAGACCTGTATATTTTATTCTGAGTGGAATAGGATTACGGGCAGCAATCTACTGTCTGTAATTGTCATCCGTTGTCTCAATCATAGCACCAGCTGTCATGTAAAGAGCTTCCATTCTGTCTCACTGTGACATCAAAAAATACTTGTCCGTCTGTTTGTAAAAACGATCAGAAATCATGTTCACACTAATGCAATGAAAGTATTGCGAATAATACCTAAATATTAAAAGGTGGGAAAGTGCTATCAGCCACTTGACGCAGTGGAAGTCCATTAGACATTCAATGTTCTTCAGTTTGCTGTTTGATGGAATGCTCAAAGCGGACTATTTCAACTGATGTTCTCCATGTCTTCCCGCTGTAGAGCAGTACTGAAATACAGGCCGTGTGATCTACGTGTTCTGTGCTGCTCCGCTGAGCTCTTTGTTTTTATAGACTGCATAAGTTGGCCACCGCGGTGCAGATGATCAATTTTGGCTCAGTGAGGTCAGAGAGGCAGTAGAGACTCATTCTGTCTTCTCTCAGCTAATGAGCTGGAATGCCCTAAAAAGATCAGAGAGCAGTTTATCAAAGGCTCCACTAACAAACAAGCCCAAATAAGAATTTTCGATTTTGGGGTTATTTCTATTCTTGTGAATATAGCACAGAGAACAATCCCAAGTACTTTGCAATCCTGTATAACCACTAAACTCTATACCTCACTTCACCTTCAAACTCTTACAATCTTTAGTTACGTTACCTAATTACAATTTTAATGCATTTTTACTCCCTAATAGCCTGCAGAAATAAACGTACTTTCTAAGATATGATTGCATAAATGCATATAAATGTACTTTCTAAGATTTAACGAGTTAAAGTAATACATCATCTGGTCCACTAGAGGGTGCCGTTTCTCACGATTTTCTCAATTGAAGCTGTTTGCATGAGTGCAAGAAATGTGATTTCTAATATGCCATATAATATGCCTAAAACACAGTTCAGTGGTATGTTTTGTTACTTTCTTCTTTGACAGAATCACCTCATTGGTGTCCTGTGGCTACTGATGAGCTATATGAGATGTTTGTTCATCTGTATTTGACACACTCTGTAGCAGAGAATAGAGGAATATGTCTGTGCTACATAAGAGCCACTGCTTATAACCCACATTTTCATATATAAAAAGCGCAAACTTATAAACAATGTTTTGTGTAAAGGAGCAACTGTGTATTCTATTTGGTGTGTGTGCGCGTGCGTGTGCGTGTGTGATGTGTGGACATGTTTTTATATCCAAGTGGGGACCTAAACCTGAACGCACACCAACACATGGGGACTCGTGTCACCGTGGGGACCAAAATTGAGGTCCCCATGGGCAAAAAAGCTAATAAATTGTACAGAACAATATTTTTTAAAAATCTAAAAATGCAAAAAGTTTTCTATGATCTTTAGGTTTAGGGGTTGGGTTAGGGATAGGGGATAGAATATACAGTTTGTACAGTATAAAAACATAATGCCTATGGACTGTGTGTGTGTGTGTGCGTGTGTGTGTGTGTGTGTGTGTGTGTGTGNTAGTGGTGGTGCGTTGTGATGAGTGCGTGGTGCGTGCGAAGGTTGTGTGTTGGGTCGGCGCGGTGTGTGGGTCGTGTGTTAGTGTGTGCGCTATGCGTGAGGCTTGTGTGTGTGTGTGTGTGTGTTCATGTTTGTATATCCCGGTGGGGACCTAAACCTGAATACACACCAACACATGGGGACTCGTGTCACCGTGGGGACCAAAATTGAGGTCCCCATGGGCAAAAAAGCTAATAAATTGTACAGAACAATATTTTTTAAAAATCTAAAAATGCAAAAAGTGTTCTATGATCTTTAGGTTTAGGGACAGGGTTAGGGATAGGGGATAGAATATACAGTTTGTACAGTATAAAAACATTACGCCTATGGACTGTCCCCACGGGGATAGTCAACCAAAGCCTGTGCGTGTGTGTGTGTGTGTGTGTGTGTGTGTGTGTGTGTGTGTGTGTGTGTGTGCGTGCGTGCGTGCGTGCCCACGGGGATAGTAAACCAGACATGCGTGTGTGTGTGTGTGCGTGTGTGTGCGTGCGTGCGTGCGTGTGTGTCGAAAATGTCGAAATGTCATATTAAAAATTCAGCACATTTCCACTGTGTGGCAGTCGTGTTAATCCAGTAATTTCACAAATTGAAGAACAGTTTTACACCACTAGATAGCGTGTTAGGGTTACAATTGATAATTTCGGCTGCACACATACACACACACACACGCACGCACACACAGAGAGAGAGAATGTAGACGAGCAGAGTGCTGATAAAATAGAAGATAAGTGACTTGGCTGAAGGACTCTGATTTACCACAGAACTATCTCAAGGACAGATAAAGGGGGTAATTAGTTATAGAGAGAAAGAATGAGTAGCCTAAGCATGCGAGAAAATGCTCCTCTTCCTTTGCTTCAGAGAACAAAAATCCGACATTTTTCCTTTGCACAGTGCATACACCTTTTGTTATTGGTTTTAACAAACATTTTGTTACTGTGACTGTGAGGTATTTATGGAAATAATGGAAAAATTAAATAATTTCCGTAAAAGGAAATCAATAAATAATTTCCATAACTCACAAGCAAACACTCTTTTTAAATCCATTTGAATGTCATTTTAATGCAATTTTGAGAGAAAATGCATTTATGAGAAAATGCGTTTGATATAATAATTCCTGAAATATCGTGAATTAACTGACAATTTTAACAGTAAAGTATGTGTTTTTTTATTAAAATATCGCTGACAATGACAAAAACCTCCAGTTTTAAAACCAACCAATATTTGACATTTGACAATGTCTAAAATTTGATTTCCACTTGAATCTATGTATCTATAGCCTACTTTTTACGTATGTCTTTAGATGAATATTCTTTTTATATAAATTTTATCCCTGTAACAATTTTAAATATTTTTAAGTAGCCTACGTATAAAACATACGATTTTTATATATTCATAAATTATTGAATTAATACTTAGTTTTTATTAGATATTTTAATAAGAAAATATTTTATAATTTCATAAGATTGTGGTTAATGTTGTGAGAATATGCTTTGGTAAAACCAAAACAAATCTATTCCTCATCCACAACAATGCATGGAATACCACTGAATTCCCATCTAGGGGCCGCTGTGCGGTGGGTGGAGCGGAAGTTAAGGAAGTCGTGTAACAGATCGGGGGGATGAAGAGTCGCTGTTTGTTGTAACGGTGAGCCGCTGAAGAGTTCAGGAAGAGTCAATAAAACCATCCCGATAGTACAAACACACGCGCGCGTATCAGGATCGTGACACGCTAACGGGCAGCCGGATCGGAACGCTTTTGCATTATGCATTCGGACTGCAGGCTGCTGGGATGGACGGGTCGGTAATGGTGGGCAGAGGGACCAGAGGGGCTGCGGTCTTCATCCTGATCGTCTTCATCCTCCTCCTCAGTGCCAGAAGCTCGCGGGCGCAGAAAGGTGCGTGATCTTTCACCGAGGTTAAAGTTTTGGTTATTTGATAAAACTTGCCTTAAAACCAACATGCCGACTCTGGGGTTGGGACTGCAATTGCGGTTTCACAACAAACAAACTCTGGGGTGGTGTTGTAATACGGATATGAGCTGGAGGGGTTGAACGTTCGAACCCCGCCAAGGTCACTTTCGTACTCTCCTGTATTGCCATTATGCTGTTATTTGCACATTTTAACCACCCCAACCTTTAGTCAAAACTCTTTACAGGGGGACTCTTACGAAAATGTTTACCCTTTACGAATAGTAAATAGTAAAGCTGTAGTAATCACAAATCTAGTCTCACTAATGTATGCACAGTTTAACAACGACATTTGTAGTAAAATTATGATACTACAAATTATATGAATCTGCCAAAATATGGATACGCTTTTGCTATTATAAACCAGGGTTGATTTTTGAGGGAATGACACTTGAGTGTTGTACGCTATACCTGCCTTTGGGTAAAAACATCAATACATTGTTACATTGTTGCTCATTGCTACAGCTGGAGCAGCAGAAGTACGTGATGACGCAACACCTTAAATGGGCTTACCGCAGCCCCCTCTCTTTTCCCAAATATGTAGAGAGATGTGCTGTCAGGACAGCGTCTGTCCAGTGTTACCAGTGACTAAAGCTCTTGCATTTAATCAAAGCAAGTCACAGTATGGGCAGTCCTGAGGGTTCAGCGTACAGTTTAGGAACTGACTTAGTTTAGATTTTTATTCAATGGGTTACACCATCCTGATAAAATACTAGGCATGGTGAGTGATATTCAGCATTTTTTTTTTTTGCTGCTTGTGTGAATGGGATTGCAGTAATTTGACATGTGGGTGGGCATGGCTCGTGCAGAAATGGTCTTTCAAAAAGACAGCAGAGTAAAATAAAAAAACATAGGTCATACATTGCTAAGGTAATAGGGGCCAGATGTGAAAGCATCTTATCGTATTATCATACCTGGTTATGTGTAAGGTTATGCGTTAAAATTCAGTGGTTTCAAACACCTAGTTCAAAACTGTCAAACATTAAAAATGACCTTTAAATATACACCTACCCTGAGCAATACTCGCTGTAGTTACTGTATTAGAAACAGCTGAGCTCTGTACTTTTTGTGCATAAAAGTGCATAAAGAAACTTTGCAAGTGTACAGTTTGTAGGAGTGCAGTAAAGCTTGAGGAAACATTGGAGGCTAGAGATGTGTGTGGATAGGGCTGTTGTTTTTACTCCGGGGGTCTGAATATTGTCCAGCAAGATTACGTAACAACAGCGCAAGCAGAGATTCATTCGGTGTGTAAATGCGTGACAGGCGGCGCAAGCAGCTGCTCAGCAATGCGATCTCATCTCTCTCGCTCCTGCTCCCTCTCTCTCGGTCTCCCTGTTAAAGGGATAGTTCACCCAAAAATGAAAATTCTGTCATCATTTACTCACCCTCTTGTCATGTCAAACCTGAATGAGTTTCTTTCTTCCGCCGAACATAAAGAAGATATTTTGAAAAATGTTGTTGACCGAATAGCGATGGCAGCCAGTCACTTGCATTGGTTTTGTGTACATACTGTACAATAGAAGGCCATGGCTGCCACCGCTGTTTGGTTATCAACATTCTTCAAAATATGTTTCTATCTGCAGAAGAAAGTCGTGCAGGTTTGAAATGACAAGAGTGTGAGTAAATGATGACAGAATCTTTCATTTTCATCACTTTAAGATTCAACTTTGAAAACACAGTAGCCCCTATAAGTATTTAGACATATGAGCCGTGAATAAATCTCATTGCATTAGATAGGCCAAGCAAGCACTACTTTAAAGCGAAACATTTCCAAAAAGAAGTCTGTTAGGTTTTGACTTCACTTAAATCCTTGTCATTTGCAAAAAGGCCTCATGAAGGTGAAATTTATTTTCCTTAATTTTGCATCTCATTGTTTATCACATTCATTTCCATGACACCAACAAAACTGTGTTCAAAAATATTATACTATTACCAAGTTTATTGGGGGCATGTACTGCCTTCGCTTTGAAATATCTTGGAAAACCATCAGTATCGGTACATGAACCATGAGATATCTCTGTGTACCATCCCGTTACTGTATCATAGTAATGCCACATTTGTTTTTGCAAGGAATGGTTAATTCATGAGTGAGTGCTATACCGACCCATGCCGAGTGACTGAGGTTTTATGGATGTGTTTCAGGGGACGGCTGTGGACACACAGTGCTGGGTGTGGGTAGTGGAAGCCTGGCGTCTCTGGGTTACCCTCTGTCCTATCCATCGAATTCCGTGTGTGAGTGGGAGATCAGCGTGTCCCCCGGACAAACGATCCGTGTGCACATCGCAGACCTTGACATCAATAAAAACAACTGTCAGGTGTCTTACCTGCGACTGTATAAAGGCATCGGACTTGGACGATCAGAAATTGGTGAGAAAACCTTGACAGTAATTCTGTGACTAAAGAGATTGTCATAGTGCTCTAAAGGGAATGAATTTAGAGACGCGGAGAGATGCTTTCAGCATGCTCAAAGTTCAGTCTCCACCAACCATCAATATTACAAATGAAACATCTTATGCAAAACATAAATGATCCGTAGTCCTTTTGGTTGGGAAAAAGGCGTAAGGAACCAGCAGCCCTTTGCAAGGCTTTTAGAATTCATGCGATAGCAACAAAATGAATTCAACTACTTCCAAAGAGTATAGATGCCAAGAGGCGAAACTCTGGTGCTTTTTGGGAAACAGCGACCATTTTGGGGTGAAAATGCGTTATAACTGACATGGTTTCAAGCGAGCCAACGGTTTTGTCATCATGTATTATCATCATTCAGGTTGAATTTCAGCTTTAATGGTTTTTATAACAAAGCAGAGTCGCTTTCACCCCAAAATGGCGGAAATCGCAGGGCGCTGGTGTTACAATGGAACGTTCTGTTGAGTTTCGCCTCTTGGTATTCTATACTCTTTACTACTTCTGAGGAGACGGCTGATAGAAAGCAGGAAATGAATATGCTTGATGTCTTTGCAGTGAAGTTCTGTGGAGAGAGAGAATGGAGAGACGCTCTAGTGTCGGAGGGACATCAGATCACAGTTCAGTTCATGAGTGGACCCCACAGCAGAGAGCGTGGCCTCTTCCTCTCCTACAGCACCAGCCAGCACACAGGTAACCACATCATTCAGTGTGTAAATGTGCCAGCGTGATGTCACATGAATGTCCTGTCATTGCTGACTTAAATATTTATGTCATTCTAACCCAGTATGCTGGTAAGAAACTTGTTGAGTTCACTATGTCTGTTTCAGGGTTGCTGTTACACTATCATGTTTTTACAATGCAGACTTATAGGCGGTAGTTAGTGCAATTACTCTGCACATGCACATTGGGCCATGGTGCTCATTTGGGTGACACAGGTTCAAGTTTTGCCAGACCCAATCGATGAAATGCCATGCAAAGTATTTACTCAGTGTATTGTGTAAATGTGTGTACTTGGATATCAGGACACACAAAAGAGAAGCTATGACAACTGCTGTGTGTGTTTGTTCAGATGAAATTGAGTGAAACTGATTAGAGAGAGGGTTTTTCTACAATATGCTTCTGACACTAGGGGTGTTAGTGTTGAGTTATTCTCTCTGTCTCATTGTGTAGGGTGCGTCCAAAGTCTTTATGAATGACGGGCAGTTAATTTAGCAGATGTTTAGCCGTAGTGGAGAAAAGTTGATGAGAAATTAAGTCAAAGATGTTTGTTTTGTAAAACCGTACCAAGATGTCAACGCCACACTGTCAGGGTGTTAAAGGGACAGTTCACCCAAAAATGAAAATTCTCTTATCAGCGTTTCCCATACAATGCATTTACTTGGGCGGTCCGCCCGGGTATATTTCTGGCCGGCCAAGTATATTTTGTGTCACGTTTTTTTTATCCATCCGTGCTAATGACAGTATCTGTGATCGAACAACTAGTGGATAAACAGCGCTTACGCATCTTCTCTCTTCCTGTTTGGTGTGAGTGGAGCGTGGCCATGTGCGCATCCTCATCTTCTCTCTTCCGATGAGCTCCATGTGTGTGCGCGAGCCCTCGGCCTCTCATATTTAACTGTCACTTGCATTTAAAATCAAAGAAGCGTTCGTAATACAGCAACACATTGTCGAGAAAGGGCAAACAGCATATAGCCGCTCTTTAATGTAGATGTACTGTATTGTGATTTTGTCCGATGATGTTGCGTTTGTAAATCAGAATTTTAGCAGCGGTTAAAGTGACTGCTGGTGGCACCCCGTCGTAAAATACAGCCATGTTCAGACTTGACTTCTTTTTTGAAGCTGCTAGCGTCTGTTTTACATTATAATCCTATGGAGTAAACCGTGTTTTCAAAAACGTCCTGAGCGCTTTTTTAAACGCCAGCGTATTTTTCTGCAGCTCAGAGCGTCTTTTGAGGTTGAAAAAAGTTCAACTTTTCTGAAAAAAACACAGCTAAAAAAAACACCTTTTTCACAGCTAACCAAAGACAGAGACCTGTCGTTTCCATAACAACAGTGTTGGGTGTAACTAGTTACTAAGTAATTAGTTACTGTAATTTAATTACTTTCCCCTTGAAAAAGTAAAGTAAGGGATTACTCTTATTTTTTCTGTAATTTAATTAGTTACTTCTGATGTAATTAAACTAAATACTTTGTGTAATATGTGTGTGTGCAATAGTGGAATTGACATCAAAATTCAAAGTCTAACTTTAAAATCCTTGCTTTAATGTATAATTCTCACATTTGTAATACTTTGGTGAGTTAATAAGAGTACTTTATATAGTTTAATATTATTTATTTGAATGAATTAAATAAGTCGTTTCATGTCTATCCTTCAATCACTTAACTAATCAAAGTTGATGTAGGATATTGAATATGTAATTAGTAACTAGTCATTAATTACTTTTTCAGAGTAACTTACCCAACACTGCATAACAACATGCGAGGAACGTGATTGGTCAAGAAGACTCAAGCTCGAAAAAATAAAATGGCGGCCGAAACGCCCGTTGGAGGATAGTTTTGTATAAATGTAAGTTTAATTTTCACTTTCAACAACTTCTGATCGCATTTCTATCGAGAAATTAGTATTGTAGTTTTTAAATATGTGATTGGTTATTGCAAAGACGATCTCTGTTTATAATTCAAATAGACTGACGCTAAATAATTCAAACGCTGCGAGTGTATTTTTTACTAACAAAGCGCTTTTGTCAACTTTGTCTTGTCAAAAGAAGTGCTAACACTAACACGACGTGATGACGTCACAAATATGCTAATTAGCCCGTGATGTCACCAGCGCCACAAGTCTGTCAAAATCCTATGGGAAACACTGCTCATGAATTACTGAACCTCAAGTTATTAATTAAATGTATTAATTTATTTGTTCTGTTGAACACAGAGAAAGATATTTTGAAGAATGTTAGAAAACCGAGATTTCTGGGCCACCTTTGACTACCATTAAAATGGTTGTCAAAGGTGCTCCAGAACTGTTTGTTTTCCTAAATTCTTCAAAATATTTTAGGTTGTGTTCAGTTCAACAGAACAAAAAAAATACAATAATTCTTTCTACTATGGTAGTCAATGGTGCCCCAGAAATCTCGTTTGCTAACATTCTTCCAAATATCTTTCTTTGCATTCAACCAAACAAAGACATTCACTTTCATTTTTGGGTGAACTGTCCCTTTAAGGGTGGGCATTGCTAGGATATTTTGTCGTTGCTTGGCTAGCTTGTTCAAATCAATAGAGCCCAGCCTCCAAATCTGTATCGTATTCTGGTCCCTAGATATGGCTCAGGTCATGTGTAATTGTAAATTCAGGAACCTACTACATTAAGGCCCTGTTACACTATAACAATAACTATAACGGTAAACCATTACTATATTTGTGACCACATTAACAAACGTTTACATTATATTATATCTTAAGCTTGCGTGCTCACGGGTGTTACCATCACAAAAAGGAATGTAGACAACCTGCTGTTGTTGCTTTAAATTTTCAATCGCAAACGTCTTTTGCAATGCCAAAATCTGACTGCAAAGGCTAGATGGATGCTGTCTCTGAAGGTGCGCTCGTGGCTGGGATGCAAAGTGTGTATCTTGCCAGCTTGCTCAGGATTGTAATAAAAAAGTTTTATATAAATTAGTGTTATGTCCCACCATAAAAACACCACTTACTACCACTACCGCCTTTAATTCGGACATAAAACCTGCGATAACCAAACATTATTAAGGAATATCTGCCAGAGACTGTTTGGCAGTATGTTTTATCATTCATGAGCTGAAAAAAAATGCTCTGAAAGCGATCCCAACGATAATCTATGTATTTTTATTGTTCTTATTACAATTTAGAACGATTTTTAAATGTCCATCTTTATGGTTATAGTTATCTTACATAGCGCGAATGGCCCTTTAGTCTATATTTTTGCCATCACCGTTTGTTTTATCGCTTGCATCGGTGCATAGTCACCAAACATGCTTATATGAGTTGACTCAGCACTTAAAAAGCACCTTTGTACTGCATGGTACTACAAATCTTTGGATTCACAGCTGTGAACTTCTGTGTTTGATGTCTGTAAGCAATGACATTTGCCCTTTGACCTCTGTGGCTGTCTGAGGTCAGGGGTTCACAGTGCCATGTGGGAGCTACACCTGTTTACCCCAGCAGAGAGTCAGACAGAGAGAGAGAGCGAGAGAGAGAGAATGTGTGCATGTCAGAGAAGTAGAGATCATATTTCTCATGATTCAGGAAAGAGACAGATGAATCCATGCTGTGGGTATGAGTAATGGGTAGAATAACACCACAAAATACCTTTGACCTGAGATGCACACACACACACACACACACACACACACACACACACACACACACACACACATACAGTACAGTGACGTAAACTAGAAGGGTTAGTGGTGTTTGTTGTGGCTAGAATCATATTATTATTGCTCAGAGTAAGAATTATTTTCAGTTTTTCTGAATTTACTATTTATAGGTATGTGTTTGGTTAAATTAATATTTTTTGCTTCATTCTGTGAACAATATTTCTACCAAATTTCAAATAAAAATATTGTTTGTATTTACATTTATTTGCAGAAAATAAAAACTGGAGAGAAACAGGGCAAAATAACAGAAAATATGTATATGAAAAGTTCATTAACGTATTTTTTATGTGATAACCTCACAATTTTCATGTGTCTCGTCGTGCTGTCAGTCTTGTCAACATTGCTGTTGGATGACTTTGTGTCACTCCTAAAGTTTGATTTGTGGAAATTCAACAAACACTGACTGGACTGGAATGCACACAATACATCTAGAAAATGAAGAGTTTGGTTCCAAAATGAGATAACTCCGTTTTTAAATTCATGTTTTTCATTATGTTATCTTGTTTATTGTGTTAGTTAGCTGTATTGAGTATGAGTTATTATGGCTTAAATCAAAACAAACCAACTGCAGTTTGATTGATATCAATTGGAATGCACAATAAAAAACGTGATTTTTGAAAAATTCTGAAAACGGAGTTATCTCATTTTGGAACCAAACTCTTCGAAGCTGGTTAAATGAAATTTTGGAATGGTCTCTCAATTTTTTATGTATATATTATGCATCCCCACAGATCATCTCAACAGTACCCTGGTAACCACCCAGTACAGCCTAGCATTTTCACAATGAGTTTAGTGCCACTGAGAGCTAGTAGCCTACCACTTACATTTTCTTCAGAAAATCTACCAGATGAACATCTAGTTGCTATTGATCGGTTCATACATATGGAGGCTTTTATCCACAAATATGAAATACAATACACCACGAGTCACTCACTGAATGCCTAATGTGCGCACAACTCGCACACACATACACACGTTTTTCACCTCATTGCAAATCTGGGATTAAAATCTGATTTAAATCTGTATAAACAATGTTATTGGATTTATAAAATGAGAAGGAAACTTCTTATATGTATGCAAATTTGTGACATTGACCTTGCCAACGCAAGTGCATGCTTGTCAAAAAGAGTGACAAAGTACATACTAGCAAATTCTGAAATTCATTTCAGTTTTGCAGTTACTTATATGTGGATAATGTAGGTTTTAATGAAAACTGTGAAATAGAAAAAATGCAAAAAGGAAGCGTTTCCAGTAGTGGTCTCAGACTGATGACATTAATCAATAGCGTCACCATGGCAACCATCTGGTACGCTGCTTTATCTGTCAGAGGTAAACCCGTTTTGAGAGGGTTTAAAGACACGGAAAGACAGCGTCTCTGTTTTCTCATTCCCTCCAGATCTCATTACCTGCCTGGAGAAAGGAGAGCACTTCACTGAAGCAGAGTTCAGGTATCCTCTCACACAGTTTTTTTTGGGATGCGTGTGCATGTTTTTCAGTGCGTCTCATTGTCCTGTCCTGCCTTCGCAGTAAATTCTGTCCTGCGGGATGCCTGACTGATTTCGGAGAGGTTTCGGGAACCATTCCACACGGATACAGAGACGTAAGTATGGGACTATTGTGTGGGTGTTAAATTAACAAGTTTTCTCTGTCTGTCTTTGTGTCTGACAGGATTGTTGGACTCCTAGAGAAGCTCTTTGATTCTCTTCCCTTTTCTTACACCACTTAACCACCTCGAGTCACTTTATTCGCACTTCCGTTTGGTGATACGAGTGATGCATAAACTACCTTAAAATGTTTTAAGCTCTTTTGACGGCAAACTAATTTACACTAATGCACTTACGACGGAAGCCGGGCTTGCAAACACGCAGGGGGGTTTAAAAGCAGAAATGTAAAGCTCGTATTGAAGGCACTTACGTTTAAGTGAGTTACGTCCATCAGGCCTGAAACACTCAACTCACACGCAAAACGTTCCAAAATGCGCCAAATGCAACACAACACTGTTATAGGGCTGTCGCGATAAACCGACGATAAATATCACGTGATTTATGCACAGCTTTTGAGTGAAGTACGGGAAAATACTGCTGCATCCGAAAGCCAGAGGGCGCTCTCGTGCAGAAACTCCAAATGCGCACTGCAGAAGAAGACCATAACACGTTCTAGAATCTAGGAAATGCCTATGGACATCTTTTTATCACTGTTACTCAAGCCTCATCAGGTATTTTTATGATAATAAAGTATATTTATAATGATCATGTGTGACGGGTATTGCTTTTTCAAATGCACATTATAAGCGACTCAAACTCGCACTGCTTTTAGATCGAGCAGCATTTCATACTGATCCCAGAGCCGTGCTTCACGGACAAGCTACGCATTAACATTTTTTTTGACACATTGCATATCGCAGCCAGCTTGATTTCAATAGGATTTGGTGGTATAAATGATCGTGCAGCCCCCCTCAGGTAGCACAAACAGTTTGAAGGTAAGTCTATTGCTAATTTTGCACAGTATTTACAGCAAGTCTGCACACTTTTGATGTGTTAGCCAAGCATTAATGTTATCCTTTCCAGGTCCCTTTCTGATAAATGTTTTAATAACATTTTATAAACGTTCTATAACGTTTTAATTCGGTTGAGCAAATTGAGGCACGTTTTTTGTATTCAAATTCTTGTAGGTGGTATCCAAAACCATACGACAGACAGGGATACTTCACCCAAAAATGAAAATCTGTCATCATTTACTCGCCTTCGAGTTGTTCCAAATCTTTGTTCTGATGAACACAGAGAAAGATATTTGGAAGAATGCTTATAACCAGACAGATTTTGCCCCCCATTGACTACCATAGTAGGAAAAAATACAATGGCAGTCAAAAGTGCCCCAGAACTGTTTACTGTCCTACTACATTCTTCAAAATATCTTATTTTGTGTTCAACGGAACAAAAACATTTATAAAGTCATTTTTCCTACTGTGGTAGTCAATGGGGGGCAAAATCTGTCTGGTTATAAGCATTCTTCCAAATATCTTTCTCGGTGTTCATCAAAACAAAGAAATATACAGATTTGAAGGTGAGTAAATGATGACAGAATTTTCGTTTTTGGGTGAAGGTATCCCTTTAACACTTACTGTAACTGCTCCTTTAAGAGCCATGACCGTACACTGTCTTGTCTATACACTTTAGGTCATTGCTGATGACCTCATCACAGTTCAGTACTTCCTGCATGTTTTAAACTGTTTGCATGATTCACAATGATTTTGTCAGTGTGAACACAATAGGCAGTTGTTTTGAGATCACGCTTCAGTCTCCAACATGATTTTTAGGGTGTACGAATACGAAGACGTTCTTCTGAAGTTGAGTCATTGTAAATGATTCTGTTTGTCCGTTTTAGAGCTTGTGGTCTCGTAGGGGCGTGTTGATTTGAGTGTCTTGACTGTATGGATGTACGCGTATTTATGTGTGCGTGATGGCGTGTTTCTCGGGGAGATGTTAGATCACGTTTGGCTGAATGGTTTTCTAATGAAGTCCAGCTGACAACAGCTTTAAGTCTTTTTCTCAGCTCAGATACACCCTTAGAATTAGTGTGGGGACTTTATGACTCCTTACAAATGTGTCGACGTGTGTATCTGGTGTGTGTTCAGGATTGTTTGTGGTCAGAGTGGTGTTTTATTTTGCCCAGAGGAAGTGGTGTATGTTTGCGGTGTTTTTGTGTGGGTGTTGAGAGTTTGCCTAGTGTTTGTGGTCTCGCTTAGGTCTGGAGTCCCCACCGTGTGTGTATATCAGAACTGCCTTTTTTAAGCTAACAGTTTAACTTTTACTTTAATGCCAAGTTGCAAGTGGCTGTGCTCATGTTCACACTAAGCTCAAAACGCTTGGAGTCGATGGATAGTTCATCCAAAAATAAACATTCTGTCATTATTTATTCATTCTCATGACGTTGAAAACCTGTACATGACCCTTTTTTATGTGGAACACAAAGAAGATATTTTGTAAAATGTGTCAATGGAAGTTAATGGGGGCCAATGTTGTTTGGTTATCAATATACTTCTAAAAGTTAAAAATGCATCAGTTTGACTTAAATAATTGTAACTTTATTATGAACAAATACCAATGTGCTTCCTCTTTAATTCTTTAATAGAAATGGTTGTTTATTGTTTTTACACAAATGTTATTGTGTCTCTAAAAGCTGCATTCTACAACTAAACTGACTTCCTAAAACTGTAAACAAACACATTTTTATTAGATTCACTAAGTATTTATCACAGAACCGAACAAAACTATTTGTCAGTTTTACAATTTTGAAAACTGTTTATTTGTATTTGTGTAACTAAGGTCGGAAGTTCCACTCATGAATCATGAAGCATTCTTTATCAAAGTGGTAAAAATGATACCCCTGCGATATTCCTTCCAGGATGTGACCTCATCATGCTATGTCACAGCTTGTGGGTTTTATGTAAGTGAGTCAGCTGTCTCATCCTATCTCTCTTTCTCGCAGTCTTCTCCACTTTGCCTGGCCGGAATTCATGCGGGTGTGGTCACCAACACTCTGGGGGGGCAGATCAGTGTAGTCAGCAGTAAAGGCATTCCACACTACGAAAGCTCACTGGCTAACAATGTGACATCTGTGCCGTGAGTAACCCATTTGCATTCTTGATTCCTTTCTTCATGGGAAAAGTTATTTCATTTGATTATAGTGCACTTCTGCACATTCAAGTCAACTCCAAACTACTTATGAAGAGACTTTTTTGTCTTAAAATTCAGCCTCAAATTTATCATTCAAATTGTAAGTGATGATAATATTTGCATATAAAATTGGTCATGCATTTATTAGCATAGTGTTCTTACTTTCATCTAAAAAAAGTTATACAGAAACAATGTTGTTATACATCATTTCTTACATACAGCCACAGAAAACTTGAAACGCATGTTTGGTTTTTCATTGGCTGTACAGAAGGACCTGTCACAGCAAATTGCATTTGCGCAGATACAAAGCCTCAAATTTTAGCTTAGTTAAAACTCTTTATCTTTAGCGTACAAGCACAGGTGCCAAAAGTGCAGCACTTTTTTTGGGTTGATTATTTTGTTATGTCTGTACATTATTTGATGGATTGATCGATAGATTGATATTTTGAGTCTTTCTCCCTCTTACAGTGGAAATCTCTCCCCCAGCCTTTTTACCTTCAAGACGAGCGGTGAGTAAATCAGCAGTAAATTCAGTCAATAAAGTCAATGTACAGTATTTGATGGTAGTGCAGTACCTTTTAGAAAGCTCAGAATAATTCCTTATGAGCACTATTTCCATAATTATTAAGAGTGACAATATTATAAATGCAAGATATTGTCTATTTCTGTCGCAGAAATTTTGTAGATTTTCATGCTTTATTAACAGAAACTTTATTTTATAAGGTTGCTATGGTACTTTGGGATTAGAGTCGGGGGTGGTCAGTGGCTCTCAGATCACAGCCTCCTCAGTGTGGGAATGGGATGGTCATGGAAAGGAACCCACCATCTGGGGCCCAACAGGGGCCCGTCTTAAAACTCGGGGACGTCCTTGGGCAGCAGCCAACAGTGATATAAAAGAATGGATTCAAGTGGACCTAAAGAAGGAAAAAAGAATAACAGGTACTGATTGTGTTAATCAGGGTATGTGTTTGTGTGCACGTGTGTGTGTGTGTGTGTGTGTGTGTGTTTGTGTGCGTGCGTGCGTGTATCTTAATCTTAATTACTCTGTTTTCTCAGGTATTACTACCACTGGCTCCACCCTCTCAGAATATCAGTTTTTCGTTTCGGCCTACGAGGTGTTATATAGTCATGATGGACAGCAGTGGAATGGCTGTCAGGAAGTGGGATCGGACAAAAACAAGGTATGTTCGCATCATATTACCTTGTTTTGTGGTCCATTCTGCTCTTGTGCGCGTGTGTGGGGGTTGAGGTCAGATGGTGGTATAGAAACTGCTGCAGAATGACATCATTGTTTGTCTGTTTCCAACAAAAAAAAGGTTTTGCAATCCTGAGGTTTAAGGACCCTGAAATTAAAGTGCACTCTCTGGTCATTAATAATGAATGTCCATCGATTGTCAGGGAATTTAACGAGAAGCGCATTGATTGGTCGTAAATGAGACAGACCTTGGTCTGAGGCCAGATTCTCTTTGTTACCAAGGTGATGTGTCCTTGTGTCTCTGAAACAGATTTTCCAAGGCAACACCAACTATTTGCAGGAAGTGCGGAACAACTTTATTCCTCCAATCGAAGCGCGGTTTATCAGGATTAGCCCCTCCCAGTGGCACCAGAGGATTGCCCTTAAAATGGAGCTGCTGGGCTGCCAACCGCATGCGGGTGAGACTAATGAGAAATCAATCACAAGTATACCATAATGTTGATTTGATCAATCAATCTATACACGTTTGGTTGTTACTCTGTTGTTCAGCGAGGCCAAGAATATTCCACCCAGCCCCTCCTCCGCCTCGTGGGAGAAGCACAGTTCCCCCTCTTCAGGAGAGGACGACACGGACGCCCAACGTCCGAAATACCACCATGACTCCTCACTCTCACGATGGTGAGGACTTTCTCCAACATCACAGTTTATTCTTATAAAATGAATACTTTTCGAAACAGCCTTTCCGTTCCAGCTTTACAATGAGTCCTAACAACCTATGTAGGCAGCTCTAGATTAATGTTATTAATGCACTGTGTTAATGTTTCAGAGGTGGCTCTGGTGGCAGTGTTGGTGCCGGTACTGGTGGTTGTCCTGATGACCCCTGTCTTGGTAATAGTGTGCTCGTGGCTTTGGAAGAACAGGTCAGTATTATGTAGGGCTCCTCCCTTTCTTGAGTTAATGGTTACTTAACCGTCTATTTACAGTTTTGTTAGTAGGCCATTTTAAGAAAAGTTATTTTGAGTCCAGTTTCTTTACACAATGTCCAAATAAAAATACTCGCTGTCATTTTTTTTAACCAAAATGATATTAAAGGGGTCATATGGCGCGAATACGTTTGGTGTGTTATAAGTTGCCCATGCATGTATTAGACACGTAAAATTGCAAAAATTAAAGTGTCGGAACAAAAGATACATTCTATCTAAAAGCGAATGCTCACCCAGACCTGCCTGAAACGCCTCGTGTAACCACACCCCCACAAATCTACATCAGTTCATGGTATGATTTGACTAAGACCGCCCAAATGTATACGCAAGTAAGGTGGGCGTACCTGTCAGTACAATTGCTTTGGAACCAGATGTTCCAAATATGGTAAGAGGAGTTACATTTCCCTCAGATGCTTGCAGTATTCCACCAATCACTGCGCACTGGTTAACTGGCAAATCATAGCACACCTCGCTTTTCAGAGCGATGAGCTTTGTAAAAAATCTGCGTGTTTCAGAGAGTCGGGGCAAAGAGGAGACACAAACATGCACGCTATGTGGAAAATACAGTGTTTTTGAACCTTAAATCATGTATACACATTGCATTACATCTAAAACAAATGATAATAAATTGTTTTAGCCCTGTCATATCACCCCTTTAATAATAGAGCTTCACATTAGTTGAAATAGTTCGAACCCTTATTATTGGCTCTTTGTTAAAGGGATAGTTCACCCAAAAATGAAAACTTCTGTCATAATTTACTCATCCTCAAGTTGTTACAAACCTGTGTAAATTTTGTTGTGTTGCTGAACACAAAGAAAGATATTTGGAAGAATGTGTTTAACTTAACATATCTGGGGCACTATAGACTTCCATATTAGAGAAAAAACTACAATGGAAGTTAATGGTGACCCAGAACTGTGTAGTTTCCCACATTCTTCAAAATATCTTCTTTTGTGTTCAACAGAAAAAAAGATGTTTATACAGTTTTATAACAACTGGAGGGTGAGTAAATGATGACAGAATTTTCATTTTTGGGTGAACTCTCTTTAAATGCTTTCTCGTGTATAAGCCGCGTTGGATTAAGGCATGGACTAAATGAATTAATGTAAATGAAATCAAATAAAAACTGATATGTCTAAATGTGCATATGAAAGCTGCAACTTTTCTGTAACTTTTGCCTCTAAATTGCCATCTTTGTATGAAAAAATGATCAATTCCAGGTTATTTTTACGAAGGCCAAATGATGTCAAATCGACTGTTTCCACAAAATTCTACACGACATCTTATTAATTATTATAAATCATTATCATGAGTTTGGAGACAATGTTGAACACTTGCACAATACGTTTTTTTAACCAAAAAAGATTACGGATTGCAGCTTTGAACCTCAAAACCACTTCTATATATTTCGTCTGCTAATATGTTCATAATTTGTATTCAAACCTACAGAAAAAGCACAGAGGCAACTTATGACCTTCCGCACTGGGAGCGCACAGGTACATCTGTACAGACATAATCTGTGATTGTTTACTTTATTGCATTTATACCTACATAATTCAATAATTTTTGTGTGCACATGTTACAGTATGGTGGAAGAGTATGAAACAGTTGTTGCCTTCTAAGCTGGATGGAGATGAATGTGTACGTTACAGTTCAACAGCACAAGTGGACCACCAGAGACCACGACTGGAGCCTGCAGGTACAGACATACCTGTACAGTTAGAATTATATTTCTGTTTTTCGACAAATACAAACATTTCAAGTTCTGCTTTTCTCTTTCACATCTGCGTAGAATATGCCCATCCACTTGTCAGAGGTACCATGGCATCTCTGGGACAAAGGTCAACCTTTAAACCCGAGGATGGTGATGACCCAGAGTATGATGCGCCTATTCCCCCAGAACATTACCATGCTTACGCTGAGCCCCTCCCTGCATCTGGGGTTGAATATGCTACTCCAATCATGATTGACAGAGCGAACCACCTATCAGGAGGCACACTGCCATTCAGAGGGAGCGGACTACTGGCTCGGACAGACAGCAGCCAATCAGCGAATTCAGCGTACGACACACCTAAAAGCACGTCTGATCAAGCCACACCCACAGAAGGACAGATGTACCAGGTGCCTCAGAATATCCACAATGCACCATGTCAGAAAACAAACTGACCAATCACAGAACGGGGTGAATGGACCGTTAACCCCTTTAGAAACCCTCATCTGAACACTACCTTAACAAATGCCGATCAGTACATGTGCGTTTGTGCACGCATGCCACTCGAAGCCTTCTCAAATCGTATGCCGTGCAAGTCCTATCACTGAAATAACACGCAGGAATGTCAGGAGAGAACAGCAGAGGTCTTGTTACACTACTGTGTTTTGTAGATGTTTTTATGTGTTCCCGTGTCTAAATGTGTGTGCGATGTGTGAGTACATATATGTGACTCTGCTATCAAACTGTGAGTCCTTACAAATCTGTATATTTTTCTGAGAGCTGTTATGAATACGTTTCAGCAGCTCATCGTGAGGCACATTCTTCCCCTTAGACAGATATTTTCAACACAGACTCCCACACACAGAATAACACACTTTACCAGATAAGACCGTTACACTGTGGTCATTTTGCACTTTTTATTGTGTTTTGACGTAATCATGCCACCTAAGCCGCAAAGTAGCACAGTGCTGGTGTTTTTAGGTCTGTTCCAAAACCTTGCTGTCAACTGCCTACTTACGCAACTGCCTTCTCAGGGCACATCCTGATTTAAAGGGATAGTTCATCTAAAAATATAAATGCTGGTATTATTTATTCACCCTCATGTCATTCAAAACCTGTATATGAGTCTTTAATCTGTGGAACACAAAAGAATATATATTGAGAAATGACTGGATTTTGTGTCCATACAATGGGGGCCAATGTTGTTTGGTTACCAGCGTTCTTCAAAATATCGTCTTTTGTGTCAGGTTTGGAATGATATAAAGATGAAAAGATAATGAAACAATTTTATTTTTGGGTGTTTATCCCTTTAAATGTGACCTTAATAACATTTGAAATGCTGTACAGAATGCAGCAGTGCCACACAAATATGACTCCTTTATGAAAAATTGATAGTTTAAAGTTAGCATGTTGCTAAGCTAGCGATTCTTTAACACAAAATGGGGTATATGCATATGGGGCGATGACGTACTTCTGCTAAAATCTCAGCCAGCTAAGCCACTTCCGCTATCATTGCGATGAGGTCATTTTTCATCAAGTGAAAACGATGTGTTTTGTGAGAAATCTTTCAAATTTCAGCAAACCGACAACACAACGGCTAAACATTGCTATATGCCTTTTTCATCATGCCTCAAGTGCAAAAGTTTATTTAGCTTTTTTCATATTTGTGATTGTAACTTGAAATGGATAGCTTGAAGCGCTTCTCCTTTTTGGTTGTTGATGTATGTATTGTATTGACGTAGTGTTTGGATCATTTGACTCGTGTTGTTGACCGTAATCCTATTTGTGTCTTGATACGACAGAGTGAAAAACGTCATTTTTCCAATGGACGCTAAATGCACCGGATGTAACACAGCTGGCTGAGATTTTAGCAGACATACGTCATCACTCCGTGTGCATATACCCCATTAGAGCAAACAAATGATACATTTTGGCAATACTTAATAGAAAATAAAATAGAATTTGTCTATACTGTAGTCCCCATTTCTCAAGCATCATCCTCCATATTGGATTGCTTTTTTCACAAAGCTCACCACAATTCTTTCCGAGGGTGCATATTCAGTAATATACAATAGCCTAAATATATATTTAACTTTTTTGCCAGAGTTATTATTTACATTAAATTTTGGCCAAAATATATATTTTTAAACAATCTTGCATCTTAAGCCCACCTATAATGTCTTAAAACAATTTCTTGGTAGACAGCTCATTAGGTTTTGGAACAGACTTTCTTGTGCTTTAGTCAAAATAGGTTAGGGTATTGTATAATGAAACCTGTGTGATGGACTGACAAATATTTATTCAGCATTGAAACCTTCTAAATAACGGTGCTGCATTGTCTATTTCTCTACACATACACATTCATGCCAAGTGTTTCCAATTCATGCACGTCAAAGAGCCTCTGCCACATAATCCATTTTTTCCTGCTGATGTCTCTTGTATTGAATACTTCCAAACCACTAACAGGTCGAGGTAAAGCTATCAACCCGCATTGCTTTCCATAGTTACACTGTCTTAATGGAAGCCTTGCCAAGTGTAACCCTTTGGTGGTCAAAGGCCAAAGAGCAAAATATAGTATGCCAACATTCTTGCCTATGTTAAGATTCACTCCGTGCCAAGTGGTCTTTTAATATCTTGTGTTTTTAAAAAGATTGTTGACTTGAAGACCAAACAACCTTATGGATAGTTCAATCCAAATATATTCTCCTTTTAATTCAAATATCAGACCAAATGTTGCCTCACGGTAAGGTTGAGGATGTTGCACAAGATGTTGCATGTTCCAAGTCAGATTTGAGAATGTACACTGTTTGCCACAATTCCACATGATGTGTCACACAAGTGATCTTTCGGTACTTGCGTTTACTGTCTTACAACTCTGAAACTCATAACATCCACAATAGTGTCTTATTAGTGTGTACACAGGCACTATAGATGTGTGCTCTGTATGTTTGAGTGTCATTGTGAGTTATAAAGTGTACCAGATTTGATGTATGTGCATGTTTGCTAATCAATTATGTGTGTAATGTATTTCTGTGCACTGTATCCACAAGCCTGTGTGTGTATCTTCCTGTCACTGTACATCTGTCTCTAAAGGATGACTGGTACTGTAGATTGTATAGAAAAATGAAACATTGAATTGAAGTTTTATTAGAAAATAAAATGTAATTACAAAAGTGAACAAACAAATGTTGAATTTTGAATGAACATTCTGACCATGTGACTTATGTGGAAGTGTAATTATACTTGATCACGTCAATATATATACATGCATTTCCTGAGAACGTTTCAATGCAAAGCATGTCACTACAGTTGAACATCACAATATCTTTGGATAGTTCACGCAACCTTTTTTTAAATCAATATAAAATGTACATATAAACCTAGAGTGTTATGTATGTTAGTTAAATACTTTTTCTCATTTTAATCAGGTTTTTTCAGTTCATAGAAATGATACAGTGACACTACAAAACATAGTACAAAACATAAATATTTCATGTAGCCTCTCAATTAATAAAGGGTCACAATAACTGCATTCATCATCACACAAGTTATAAAAATGAGACTGATAAATTTACTCAAGTTTTGTTGCGAAGGCACAACAGATTTCCAGAGAGTATGTGCACGTGAAATGAGACAAGCGTTGTAGACACCCTGTCATACTGACCAAAATATTTGCTTTGTAAACTATTTGGAGTGTTAAAAATGCAAAGTACATGACCCAGGTATGTAAACTAATACATTTTCAAACAACATTTAAATTCAACGTGATATTGCCTTGTATACTGTAAAAGTAAACGCATTGTTATAGTCACAGATGCCCCCTGCTGGCAGAAAGTAGAATCTAGTTTGGGTACATTTTATGTTTTTCATAGTGTCCTCTATTGCAAATGTAGAAGTATTTCATCATATGATTAGGTCATATTTTGCACACAATTAGAGGTTATCCGAACATAATGGTTTAAGGCTTATATGTAAATATTAAAATAAAATACCTGCTCCCTATTGTATTTAATTCTATGGATGAGACTACAGCCAACATCTAAAATCAACATCTCAGATAGTCTTTTCTTTACTTCAGCCACTTTTTTGTCATTTATTCTTCCATGTTCTTGCCTTTTTTGCCCACTTTAACATACACTGATGTGAGTACAATAGATGTCACTAGGATCAGTCCACTGGTCACCAGGTATGCTATGGGCAAGAAGTGATTCTGTCCCCCAAACCAGGACACTGTAGAGATCACCACCTCCTTCCGACCTCTGAAGTACTCAACAGGATAATCTGGAGTTACTGTTAAAGTCTAAATGGGTTTCTAGAAATAATCTTGAAATTAAATGAATAGTATATTACATCATCTGAGGACACAAGGAAATTTACTCAGCGGTGTAAATTTGTCTTTTATGAAATGCGTATGTGTGTGTTGGTTAAAATACACAATTGAAAGTTAATCATATGCAGATTTCTACAAGTACCTGTATACAATCCTATTTCAAATATTATTTTAAATCATTTTAAGGGACCGCACAATATTGTGGTAACACCAGTGATGCAGAAACAAACTGTATTATTATGTAGTCATTTATTAAATGACCGTGCGAGTTTAGATCTCTATAAAAGTTTCATCACCAAAGCCTTCAATGCTTCCATCCTCAGGTAAAGGATACTGTAATTGATGGAGATGCTGTAGTTGCCAGCAGGCAGGCCTTCGGTGAACAGCCCCTGAACACGACTGAGAATCCCATAAAGCTTTTTGAAATTAGGGAAGGCTGCCTCTCTCATCCAAATAATCAGGTCATCATTTATGAAGCCATTATTCAGGGGGTCACTCCGGTCCAGGTCATAGACGGGACGCTGCCAATATAACGGTTGAGTCGTGCCTGAGAACAATGAGAGAGTGAGAGAGTGAGAGAGAGAGAGAGAGAGAGAGAGAGAGAGAGAGAGAGAGCAGTGACAGAGACGCATACTGATGCGCATGATTTGATCGCGTGCACCTTCAAAGGCCTGTTGAAGTGAAAATGTGTCGTTGGTTGGGGGATTACGGAATTTCACGTTTTTGTCTGTGTACCACGCGATGCCCTTCCTGTAGAGTGGAACCAGCGCTGATCGTGCGTTAGTTGGATGATACATCACGATAAATGAGTCTAAGAGAGTGAAAAAATGAATAAACAAACACAAACAGCAAGTGAAACAGCTTATCAGCATAATGCCAGCAGATGCATCTCACCATTAAACATGCTGTTGGCCACAGCGCCACAGGGGGCAATGGGCACTCCGCTCGCATCGTAATCGAACGGGGGGGCGCAATATGAACTCGGTGTCTGTGGGAAAAAGTTGCGACATCCTGAATGCGATAAAGGCGCTACTAATGTGAAGCATAGTGAGAGATCAAATAGACAGGCGTTATTTTAATCAGCGAGTGGGAGGGAGAGCGAGCGTGAAAACAGAAGGAGAGTGAAAGAGACGTCGAGCACCTTCAGGTTTTTTCTCCTCCCCACCATCTGTGCATCGTCACGGGAGTCCATGTACCTCCGCAGGTTCTGATGAAAGTTCCTCAGACCGTAGTAAAAGAATACATCACCCTGAGGGAGACAACGCGCTGTCTGACATATACTACATCATGCTGAAAGGGTACAAGCTGAGGACAAATTATGAGGACCACATGGTTTCTCTTTCAGGCATCTGAATTTTGTCTATAAATGGAATCGGTCTTCACCAACAAGCAACAAGGAACGTAGCCTACTGTAGCCCACTGGGAAAGGGGCACAGGATTTAAAAAGACCCTTAAGGTCAAAGATATAGTCTTGAATAGAAATAAAAAATAAATATTAATCTTTTAAGTTTAAAACAAGCTCTCTTAACAGCAGCTAAAACAATGCTAATGTCAACAAATCATGTAATTCACTTACAATGGAAGGCATTACCAACCAGATAACATTCCACAATATTATTTAGACCCAGTCTCACACACCAGAATGAGTTTAGGAACATTGAAGTTGACTAAGCACTCGCAGGTGATTTTGGCATTGGTGGCATTCTTCCGTAACTCAAAGCATCGCTCACACGACCCAGAATTTGTGTAGTCCACCTGCACAGCAGAAAGACCAACATAAATGTGGTGTACATTCTATAGTATGCCGTGGTGCTTGTATTAGTGACATGAGTTCAAGGTCACACACTTTCCTTTCGTGTAATGTCTTTTTATACCCGTGATTAAAAGACCAACATTTTTGTTTTTTATTTAGATCGTCTTCAAATACTTAACCACAAAATATGAGCAGGGGATATTTATGCCACTATTAATGCAATTGCTTAAGGGAACATTCTTATCAGCGTGTCTATAGCCTAAAAACAGTGTAGGCATTTTTTTTTGAAAAATGCATCTGGAAAACCAAAAATGAACATAACAACAACAATACTTGATAAAACAGACTAACTTAATAGATTAATAGATGTAGTTACATTTTCTTGAAGTTTGTATAAAATGGAGGGAAGCGCTACGATGAAATTAAAAGGTGTGTCTGGAGTGTGGCACTCTCCTAATAACACACACACACATATATATATATATATATACTGTATATATATATACATATACATATATACCAAAAACATTGAAAGCAGACTATAAAATAGTGGATGAACTTGTCTACCACATGAAGTTACATTATTCACACACTCTTGACTGAATTCATATTTTAATGCATGGATGAGTTGCATCTTTCAAATGTGTTTCCATAAACAAAACGTATACCCAGACAAACAACCTCCTGATCTGTTTCTTCACATGTCTTGCACATAGACATCTATGACAAAGAGCACGTCTAACCTTCAGTTGGTATGTGTTCTCAACTGTGATGACAAGCCATATTCCCAGTAACAAACAAACCAGAGACAGAATGTAGAACGTTGGCAGGACAGTCTGTGCTGTGAGAGACGGAGACCAGGCTGGTAACCTCTGCTGTTTAAACGCCGAATTATCCGGACGCCTCGACAACGGCCCAGTACCTGCCTGCTTCTTACCCATTTCAGATACTTTAAGATACTAACAACACAAATTCAGCTAAGAAACAACAGAAATAACAACCAGTGGGTCTTATTTTATTACTTCCACCGCAGGAAGTTTTCCCAGCATCCCATGCGACTGAACCTTTGAACCTGAAGTGACTTGTTACTTATTAACTAAACGCACTCCAGCTCAAACACACACACACACACACACACACACACACACATACTGTTCTCCCAGCTTGTAGCTCTGACTGTTAAACCTCCCCAGTGATCCACACATTTTTTTCCACCAGAACTCAGTATGTCCTCATTCCTGGACCCTGCTGTAATGTGTGGGAGCAACGTCTAAGTAAACGTGCATGTGCATGGTGCTTGAGTTTGTGTGTGTGGTGAAAATGGATAGTGCAATAAGCAGAGTTTCCCCGAATTAAGTCTAATCCGTGCATCATGCCTTCTGTGGGAGGGGTTCCTGGTGGACAAGACAAAGAAATAGACCAATCGGCTGTCCAATCAAACGGGTTTATTTATAAACCTGAACAAAACTCTAAGGGGATCATATTCGCTCTTGCAGCTGACAACTGTATAACACTAAAAATGTTGCAATAGTTACATCAAATACATATCAAACAAGCACAGTGACATGAATATGAAAGCAGGCAGTATGCTCAAAAGAGTCCTATTTTAACTGCTCCTTCTCTGCAGCTTTGCACTAGACCAAGGTCCATTATCTTCAACAACTCTGTTTTCACCTGAAATAACACAAACAGATATTCAGCATCGTTTTACATTATTTAGAAATCAGGAATGAAATCATGAAATGTGTTTTTGGCCTTTTAATGTTATGTTTGAGGCAATATACTAGTGTGCTTCTAAAAACCTGTTCCAAAGAAATGGACAAAAATATTTATGATTTTTTTCGCAGGGTATATACAAATTTAAATACGTGGTCACTAGAATGGGAAATTTCCCTCCGCCAAATACCACCTGTCACCAACCAGCAACAGCAAGCACTGAATCATGGCTTTGCATGGACGTGGCGTAATTTAAAGTTTATTGGCCATTTTTAAAAAAGGACAAGCCCTTCAATATGTCCTGCCCTAACTTCCCGGTTCGACGGGGAATATTTCAAGGCAGGAAAAACTGCATTCGTCTAACCATTTTATGAGGCCCTTTACTGTAACAACGTCATTCTGGAGATGAATAAATGTGAACATTAAATTACTAAATGGGTTTTCTGTGTTATTATCACCAAAATATTTGGCTAAGGCTACATTAGATATAAACATTAGAAAATAACTCTTTCCCCACCAGTGGTTTTTTATAATAAAGTTGACAGATAACGCAAGCATTTTTGATCATTTTCACAAACTCATGACCCTTTGAATATTTACATGACCCTGTAAATATATGAATATACAGAATATAAAAAAAGAGAACAGAGCAAAAAAAAAACTATATTATTCTATCTTCATATGTTTTTTTAAGGGGATAGTTCACCCCTAAAAGGAAAATTCTGTCATCATTTACTCACCCTCTTGTCATTTCAAACCTGTATGACTTTCTTCCATAGAACACAAAAGAAGATATTTTGAAGAATGTTGGTAATTGAAACGCGATGGCACCCATTCACTTGCAATGTTTTTGTGTCCATAGAATAGAAGTGAATCGGTGCCGGCGCTGTTCAGTCAAAAACATTCTTCAAAATGTCTTCCTTTGTGTTCTGCGGAAAAAAAGAAAGTCATTCAGGTTTGAAATGACAGGAGGTTGAGTAAATGATGACAGAATTTTCATTTTTTGGTGAACTGTCACTTTAACTCCTCCTGAATTTGGGAGGTTTTCTTAAAAAATAATTAAAAAAACAACATTCTGAACAAAAAAGGCTGGGTAAGACTTCAAACAGATCTAGATTTAGAATGATGATCAAAACATAGAAAAAGCAGTTAATTGTTTTTGGATCTGTAAATGCTCTTTCAGATGTATAACAGTACCCCTATAACAGTGAAAACATTGACAGCTGAAGTCTTGTCATAAATGACGGAAAAAATAACGGAAAAAGAGTTACACATTTGATATAAAATATAAGCTATATATCAAACTTTCAGCATCGGCAAAGAGCATATACTGTATGTTAATGTTACCTCTGGTATATCCACCATTCTTCTCTGCTTCTGGTCTCTGTGGTTCCAGTCGAATATCAGATATCGCAATCCCTGCATGGTCAAACCCTCTAGAGCACAAGGATCAAGTCTCAGTTTTTTATTTGTTAAAATAAACTTTGCCCTCAACATATTGAAAACTAAAATGTGCATCAAAGCTTACAGTACCTTTCTCTAACAGCGCTGCGATTCTCCCCGGGGTTCCAACACCAATATGTGTCACACATTTGCCTAAGACTTTTATATGGTCATCCAACTTGATGTGTCTCGCGAACAACTTCTGCACTTTCGCTTGTCCTTTGAAGGCGCCTAGCTGCCTTTAACAGAAAAAAGACAAGAATTCAACACCTGCTTAAACAAACTTCAAAACATGATCCAAGAAAGGAAACTCACTTAATGAGATCAATGGTCCTGAGAGCAGATCCACAAACAATGAGCAATATGATTGACCGTGTCTGGGTGTGCTGCTTCTGTATTTTAGCCCACTTTGGACAGACTGTAAACATTTTTTTTAAATATAAGTAGATTCAAAAGTATGTATGAAAGTAAAAACGCTATATAAAAGTGATACATAAATATATCTGAATAGTGACCACTCCTGGCAGACTGTTGTGATATGAGAACAAAAGGGTATAAGGTTTCTCAGGTGAAAAAAGACACTGTCCATATACGTTTTTTTACCTTCTTTGAGGTAGGAGGACAAACTATGTGTGAGATCATTAATGTTCAGGAAACAAGAGTCTAAAATAAAAAAGAACACAAAATCAGGCTCATTATCAAGACTCAAGACAAATCTAGATACAAACACACATTAATTGACTCACCCGGTAGCGTCAGTTCCTCCTGCTCGATAACAGAGCGTGTCTGGCTATAGTGAGTCTTCAGAAGGCTCCTCAGGTCAGCTGGAGAGCCAGGCACAGGCTCGGCGCTTGCCAGGACATCTGTGATAGTTTTCTTCTTCTACACAGATGGGAGGTTGGCATGTTTTTGAAGGATGTACATCAAGAGTGGAGACAGTAAAAAGAAGGCAAGGGTGGATTTTAGAGTTACTCCATCCTCTATTATTATTTAATCCAGAAAAACCTTCCAAACATTATTTTTTGTCAAGTGAAAAATGAAGAAGCATATTAAGTTAAAGCATGTGATACACGTTTTTGAAATGTACATGTATATATATATGACATGTTCATTTATAGAAACACGCCAAAACATAATTCTCCTTACCTTTCGTCTCTTCTTTTTTGTGTTGGATTCTTTATCACCCTTTTCCTCAGATCTCTCCTGTGTGATAAAACACTCTTTCTGCAGGGAAGCATGACACTCTTTACTTAAAGATGCCCCGTTTTTGCTCATAAGACATTCAAACACACCATTTTGAGGAAGAAACTAGCGTTGAAATGTATGTTGGTGTACCCCTAATAATGAATAAATTAATTTTTAGTTGAAAAATTACATGGTCTTCTTAAAAAATCAAACCAAAATATTGCTATTACATTACTTTTAGATGTTACATACATAAAGTTACTGATAAACAGAAAGTACTATCAACCTCAGTAAATATGTTACCTGATCAGTTTTCTTTCTTTTCTTTTTCTTGGTGTTCTCTTGTGTCGGTTTTTCAACTTTTCGTTTCTTTGATGTAGATTGAATCTGTTGCTCTTCTGTAGAGGGCTGTGTGTCCTCTTCCACCTCTGGCGAACCTAAAAACAGTGATAAAAAGCAACACGCTCATCTCTTTACATTCATGCAAGTATAAAAGACATCACCTGGAAGAGGTCACAAAAATGTCATGATGTCCTTTACATCACCAGCGCTAAATAAAACAAGCACTGATATCGAGAGCTGCAATTATTTACACCGAAAGACTGCATTTCCCATGATGCTCTGCGACTAACACAAACACGTGTTTGTGCAGGATAAATTCAATAATGGGTAGTTTTAGGAACAGATCAGTCAGCAAGGAACTGGTTACAAGTGAAAACCAACGTGTGTTCGTTTATGGTGAGGCACTTGTAATGTAAGTTAACCTGAACTTAAAGAAGCCGAAAAATGTTATTATGTAGAGCTCTGCAGGATGTATGGCAGTTACAGGATGTAGTGGCGCAAAAAAACGGAAGGTTTAAGACATTCATACATAACACAGCTAATTTACTATAAATCATGCTACCAGCAAAGTATAGTTGTAAATGTTTATTAATGTTACCAGAATTGTCGCCCTGTGTCCACCACTCGTCTCCTAAATCATCAGCCATTTCTCAAACAGCAATAACATGTCTGTAGTTTCTGCACGGCAGATTCGCGTTGGTAAAACTCAGCGTGAATCTGCGGGTGAAAAACCCTCCACAATTATGAAATAATGCATGAGCTGTCAGATAGCAAAATTTTCAGAACTCTTTCAATTAGTTTAAACCAGAAAAAAAACACTTTTTCATAATAAAATATGTAAAACTTAACATACTGCTAAAACATTTACTATTTAATTGTTTGCTTACATTTAGGAAACATGAGACATTTTTTTAAATAAGATGTTTGGCTGGGAATTGGGATTTTTTTTAATTTAATGTGTTTTTATTTAATGTTCCGTTCAATGTTCGTATGAACTAACTTCAAACCACTAGGTGGCACTAAGTCCCGTAAAATTATAATTAGTCTTATTAAAACTTCAGGGTGTGTGTGTGTGAAAAACGACTTGAGGACATTTACTAGTCCTCACTGGTTCACTGCTCGTATACAAGGCAAGTCACGTTGGGCTTTCAATCTTTTATTGTCAAGACATGTCTTAAGGGTCAGTATGGTTAGAGGCAGGTGTAGTAACGTTAAACATCAATACCTTAGTATGGGAATCGGTAACTGACATAGCTGTATGTTTGAGTTTGTGTGCGTTCGATTATTTTCATTTATTTATTTGTTCGTTCTACTTTTTTAAGGCCTACTAGTTTAACAGAAATCGCTAACTATATTTGTTCCATCTCTTTCAAACCCAGCGTGCACACACACAGAAACTCGCATGCAATTATTTATTCATTACTAACATGAATTAAAAATCTGTGTTTCCCTTCAGCATACAGCACTGAAAGCATCTTCACAGTCTGTTTTTCCCTAGTTCTCCTAACACACAGATCACTTGTGGTTGACCGAGAGAAAGATTATATAAAGCTATCATTATTCAGATGCCTTCTAGTTTGTTTCAATGCTGTTGTTCTGAATTCCAGTAAGAATTCACAGAATTTGACAAACTGGGCTGAGTTGTTTCACAAACCTGAGTTTAAAATTTGCAGATCTGTTTTATGTGTCCTGGTTGACATTACGCAATTCCAGCTTGCTCCATGAAACGAGAAGGAATATTTTAGATTCTTGCACTTTCAAGTGCAACCATCAAACATACATTTACATGCACACTCATACACGCCAGGGGAAAGAAAGAGTCAGTGCTTTAATTTCCCCTTAATTACATCTTTTCTCTTATTGTATTCATTCACTCGTTTTTATCTTTTTCTTATTTCTTTCTCTTTTCTCCCTGAGTGATCCTTAGTAACAAGCAGGTTCTCGTCATGGCAACATGCTCTGAAATAGACTGTGAAGCTGTGTTGGATTGAAGCCGTGGTGGTCAAAAGACTGATGGAGTGTGGAATGCATTCACTCCATTATGGGCTCCACTGCTGCTGTGATTTTCTGTGTTATTGAAGCACTCGGTTAGACCCAGGGGAACTCAACGTAGCAATCAAATAAAGTCTTTAAACTGAGAGCAAGTCGTAACTAGATTGCGATTAGTCTTTTAGCTAACGTTTGATCCATAGTGGCCATGAAGTCAACGTAAAATAGGTTCAGTCCCTCTGAAGAGCTTTAAGGGTCAATGCTTTCATCAAGGGTGCAATAGTGAAAATATGCGAATCGCCTCTTGTGGGGCTTCACGCAACCAGTATAATTTACGGGAATTTAAAACATTTAAGCAATATCACGCATGTAAGAAGATGTTTAAGTGATAACTAAAATAGTTCCAAAAGAAAGCGTAATTTGACAATACACTAAATCTGACTCCCAAAAATTATTAACTCGCCCTCATGTATTTTCAAACCTGTTTGACTTTCTTTCTTCCACAGATATTTTGAAGAATGTTGTTAACCGGCACCCATTCACTTACATTAGTTTTGTGCCCATACAATAGAAGTGAATGGGGGCCGGCGCTGTTCGGATACCAACTTTCTTTAAAATATCTTCTTTTGTGTTCTGCGGAAGAAAAAAAAGTCATACAGGTTAGAAATGACGAGGTGAGTAAATTATTTCAGAAATTTTCATTTTTGGGTAAACTATCCCTTTAAGTCTGGTGTAAATACTCTGGTATGGTACCAGTCTGTTGTTGAATATGGGTTTGGTGGTTACATATCAGCCTATTTAATATCGGCATGGCATTATGTTTAATGTATATTTTATATATGCAGATATATGTAACTTTATAAAAGACGCAACTAATACGTTGTCTGGAAGTCGTCAGACAGAAAGAATGTTGTGAAATAACCAGAATAGTTCGTTGAGTTTCTAACAGGGCTTTGAGAGCCCTAGTTTAAGCACATCACAAAAGGATGTGGTTTATGTTTAGAGCTGAGAGTCCTTACTCAAATGCAGAGCTGACAAATCCAGGTCAGAGCTTCTCACTTGGAAATTATAAGAGTTTATTGTGGCTGGAGATTTGAGCACTGCAGAAAAGTATGAAACAACAGCCATAATTCATTTCAAGACACACTCCAAGACCCTCGACTGCATTTTTTTTGAGTCGTCGTTGTCACCGCGGGTCCTCTGCGGCACGATCATGACTCGAAGATTAGAGGGCAAGTTGCCGGGTCCCCATCGGTAGAGGGAAGATGATTCAGCTGGGCTTTGAAAGGCAACAATCTAATCTCTCATCCTAATCATTTTCTGTTATTTTCCACTTCCTTTTTTCTGAGAATTCGACCTCTGTTATGTTTAGACGGACATGCACTCAAATGCATCTGTAATATAGACTGTGTGGGAGCTCAAATGGTGGCAATTTGTGTGGCTATAAGCGATTGGTTGACACGGAGGTGCTGATTATGGGGTGTAAGTGTTGGGTTCCGATGGACCCATCCACACTGATGCCCTGATTATGGATAATTTACCCCTACTGTGGCAGCATGGGACTCCACCCACGCTTCCATTCTCTCTCTCCCTCCCTCTCCTTGTGAGTATCATCTGATATCAGAGAGCTTTGGAGAGGAAGGATGTCACCAGTTCTTCTGATGCAGCCATGGCAGGCATTCCAACGGAAATGCGGAAACTCATAAAGTCACTATTAAATTGAATATCTGCAGCCTCATATTCTTTGACAGACGTGTGAGGTTTTCTCTATCCTTCCACCCTTATGACTACTGTGTAAGTGTAAATGATGATAGCCAAATCTCTGGGTACGCTAGACAGCATGACAGCTTGTTTCTTCACCTTTTATGAGTAAAATATAACAGTGAATGCACCGTCTATGAATTACATATTTCTGTGTGTGTAATATGTAATGTTTTGTATGTAAGAAGGAGGCGGATCAACCAGAATGTAGCGCTTTGCATTCAGTTATTTATGAAGCCTGCATTCAAACAGGCAATGTGGAGGAAACTGGCTTCAAGTGCATACATCATTTAGCAATGCTTTGCGTATGCTGCAAGCCGATGTGCGTTTAAGCCCATCTTGAACTGTATTCAACGTATAGTATTTAGCCGGGAAATGCCAATGAATACGCCCACATTGTCTTGCGTGTTACTCACACGGGAACGTTCCGCCCACAGTGACGCATGCTGCTGTTTATGGTCACCATGTTTCATTAACTCGAGGACACAGATTTTTGCCATATGGGCTGTGAGGGTGAAGCTAAAATGCAGTGAAAGATGAATTTTGACCAAAAATGACGATTCTTTAATCATTTACTTACCATCAAATCATTCCAAACCTGTATGATTTTGTTCTTTTTGTAGAAGACAAAAGAAGATATTTTGAAGAACGTTGGCAACCAAACAACATTGGACCCCATTGACTTCTATTATATGAGAACACAAAACCACTAAAACATTTCTCAAATATCATCTTTTGCCTTCCACTGAGGAAAGACTCATATAAAGGTTTGAAACGACACAAGGGTGAAAAAACCATGACAGAATTTTTATATTTGGGTGAACTGTCCCTTTAAGCTATTCTGATCTCTTTCTTTTATCTCCCCCTTCTATCTTTTTATATCTCTCCTAAGCACTCCAAGCGTCATTCACTAAAATTTGTCAGTTCTGCGTTCTTCCAGTCTTACTGCAACCATTCCTTTCCATTAGAGTGAATTCCTCTTTATCAATACTGCATTTAAACGCCGCAATCAATAAACAAATTATTCACTGAGTGTGGCATATCTCCCCTGCTGTTTTACGCTGAATAGTTCATAGCCCATGCCAATGCACTCTGTGGTGTGGAAGTATACACACAAATACACACACAGTGTTTGTTTAATATTGACTAAACATAAGGCCAAATGAGCACTGCGAGATTTGACATTAGTGCTGTATGCAATAATTGTGCAAGAATGGCGTGCGTAATTCAATTAAATTTTATCACTCGAAAGGTACGCTACCGCTGTAGGCATGTGAGAGTGATGATAAATGAAGGTCTGATTTAAATATCAGTGTACCATTTGGCCATGTCTTGTAGATTTGATTTCGCTTATGCATGTTTAACCAGTTTGAACATAAAAAGGGCAGAAGACATTTTTTTTCTGTATGTGTTTCTATAGACTAAATGAGAAATCTTGGATTTGAAAGCCCAGAGGGAAATGTAACGAATTGCAAAAAGAATTGTATTTAAACAGCTTCTACAAACACGTACCCATTTTCCACTGGTCGGACAGACCGTTAGTCCAATTCCAAAATTCAAATTCATTGGTTAAACTAATGTTGCTGTTACTCTGATAAATGGGTAGATGTTTTGGTAGCACCTCGGGGTCGTAATATTTATACTTTTTAGAAAATTTAATCTACAAATGGCTCGTTTATAGTCATCTCTACAGGAGAAATTGATCAAAAAGATTACTTACTTTAGTTTTTTTTAAGGTCTCAGAATTGTATAATTTAGTGCAAAGTATTAAAGGTTCAGTGTGTAATTTTTTGGAGGATCTAGGCCTATTGACAGACATGCAATATAATATACATGGTGTATAAAGACCTTACATTAAGCGTTATGTTTTTATTACCTTAGAACTATCCATTTCTAACTACATACACCGCGGTTCTCTTGCATGGAATTCGCCATGTTGTTCCTACAGTAGCCCTAAACGGACAAACTGCTCTACAGAGCGCATTTCGTAATTATGTCATCTCATTCGGCAAAGAAGCAAAACGCGATGACATCTTTGCCCCGTGAGAGCCGCCGTAGTGCTTTGAAAGGGAGGGGTGAAGTGAGCCGTCGGTTGCAATTCGCAACCTCGCCGCTAGATGCCGCTAAAATCTCCACATTGCTCTTTTAAGCTTTGTCACGGATGTATTAATATACCACTCTGATATACATTAATGTGGATAGCTCTAATAATTTGATCTCTGAGATTCTTTTGGTGAGGAAATATTTGGGTTTAAACAAAATCATGATTAAAGTATCTTGGCAAATCTGCCTTCAAATTATAACATTGTTGAGATCTTATTTGGAACTCTAAAGGAGGCATATGTGAGATTACCGAGGTCTGTTTTTTCAGGAAAGCAGGACTTAAGCAAAAGTCTCCATTTGCTCTCTATTTGCTGCTCTTATTTTTTTCCTCAATGCTGTCTAGGTGGAACATCTGTGATGTTAAAGATCTAATTTGTGATATTTCTTCCCTATGGGAATGTTGTTTTCATACCCAGCGTATATAAATATCTATGTACATACAGTTCTGAACAGATACTGTATACTGATTGTATAAAAATGTCCCAAAGTGCTAAGCGGCTGAAATGCTGTAATATGAGTGACAGTAGGCCTGTGGTACATTTTTGTATTCCCAGGTGATGCAGCTTTCTCGCCTGCACACGTTTTACATAGCCAACAGCTCAGCAGAACCCAGGCAGAGCATGAGTCAGAGAAGAGCTCATACTGCCAAATGAGGATGAAAGAGACACTGGTTTAATCCACCCAGTAGATATACTGTAAGGAGGGGCTGAGAGAGAGAGAGAGAGAGGTAAGTCTTCACAAACTGGGTCCTATTCTCCCTTTAAAGGCTGCAGGGTAATTTACTCTTCTGAATAGTGAACTGTCCACTCAAATAACTCAAGGCACACAGTGATGTGCCGAGACCCTGTCTCCGGAGGATTATGGGCAATATGACGTGCATTTTTCTGTGAAGGTGGATTTGTGTGTGTGTAGGTGCATGGTGCTGCGTTTAAGCGCGTGTATGGCAGATCTGGTCTTAGTCTTGAGGCGAGCCGAGTGTGACCCACTTTCCCTCTGAGCTTCTCCGCTAGAGATGCACTCAAGTGCGCGTGCACGCACACACGCGCTAAACGCCAACATCAGGGGAGACGGAGAGGAGGGAGATAGAGACGGGGAAAGAGGTGGGGGGATGATGATGCATAGCCACTGCTGTACTCTTCAATTCAAAAATCAATCCCTGTTCCAAACCCCTTCCCTCTAGCACTCTGTCATGTATAAAAACACAGCGCCCATTTTGCTGGAGGATTTTCGGCTGACAAGTAAGCGCACAGCTGCAGCCCTGTCTCCGCGTGTGTGTTTAAGCGCCTGTTTGCGTATGCTGACGTGCGTGTGTGCGTATGCGTGCGAGGAGAGTCGTAAACCTTGGCTCGAGCCCAGCATGCGACATCTCCGTGTACAACATCTTGTGCATTAGTAGTTCATCTAATTTTAACGAGTCCCAAGAGTAATTGTACCACAGGGAGAATTACCCTTCAAACCTTAACCGCCAAGTACAACAAGCCAGTAAATGTGCTGTATTTAGTATCAGGTCAAGGCTCATACCATTACACACAATCAGTGCTGGCTAATACACCTATATGTGATCTGGATTACACAATCAGATTCTAAAAATCAAGAACTTGCAATTAATAGTTTTTAAGGTGCTGTGTGTCATTTTTTTTTAGAATATATGGACAGAAATTCAATGCAATACAATATGCATAACTCTGTCTTCAGAGGTGTATAAAGACCTTACATAATGAAGCGTTATGTTTTTATTACCTTAGTTATGAGCAGTTTTTATCTACATACAACTACGGACAAATGTTTCGTAAATACATGATCTCCTTTGGCAAAGAAGCAAAAACATGAAGACATCTTAGTCCTGTGTCAGCCACCATAGTGCTTCGAAAGGGAGGGGTGGAGTGAGCCGTTGGCTGCAATTCACAACCTCACAGCTAGATGGCGCTAAATGTCATACACTGGGCCTTTAAATAGTCTTTATCAAAACAATTATACCATTTCATTAATTACATAGTACATTATATGGACCACTTTACATGATGTAAAAACTGGTCTAGAAGCACTTCCACTTAATGTTATTTTTTTGTCTTACATATAATAAAATCTTAGATATTCATTTTCATTCGGTTATAAATGTTTTGTTAGTTGTATTTGTTCAATCGTTTGTGTAGTGTTAAAAAACTAAAATGGGAAGTTCTTCTTAATCAGCCTTCTGAAATGGTCTATACATTAGAAGACATATCATTTCCCTATTTCGTATCTTTTACATAATCTTAACATTATATTGTTAATGTAATATGTGAGTTTTGGAGGAGAGGGAAGCTTTTTTTCGATTGCTTTTCCAGCAAATGACGGTGACGAAAGCTCCCACACAGAGGAAACGGTATGCTATTGGATCAAAACGGAAAAGCCGCGGAACTTATGACACGCCTGTGTCATTTGCCGGAAAAATAAGCCTCAGGTTCACACACAGACGAGGAATAATGGAAGCTAGACATTAACGTTAATATCACTCTGAATATGGATATTTCTCTTAAACAAACTCATTGATTCGCTTCAGCAGAACTGTGTTAAGACCACATAGCCGCGTCGAGACGTTCTTTGATCGATGGATGCACTTTTTGGTGCTTCAAAAAATATCCACCCATTCACTCCCATTCTACCGCTTGTAAGAAAAATGATACGTGGTATGATAACTCCGACTGCATTATTCTTCAAGAAGAAAGTCGTATTCAGTTAGGTTGCCTTGAGGGTGAGTAAAACGGGGAAATTCAGTTTTGCCTCTGAAATATCCCTTTAATAACGTAACTTCTTTACAATGTCTTTGATGTTTTATTGTTTACATGAAATGTAATATTAAATGCACTTCTGAAGTGAATGCATGTCTGAAGCTGTAGCTTTTGTGAGTCTCTTGTTTGTTTAATAAAATATTTCATATATTTTATTGTACTTGTATATTTTATTGTAATGATAAACATCGATTAAAAGTAGTCCAAATTTAAAAGTAGTCCGATTACATTACCAAAAATGTCTACTCTAATAGATTATTACTGACTACAGTTTTGTCCTGTAGTTTCAAATAAGCAACTGGTTACAATCCCCATGTAATCTACTCAGGACTGCACACAATATCAATACCTAAAGTGATAGTTCACCCCAAAATTATTTTTTTCATCATTTACTCATCCTCTTGTCATTTCTTTCAAGAATGAAAGATATTTTGAAGAATGGACTTGTATTGTACAGAAACGAAACCATTTCAAGTAAATGGGCTGCACCATTGTTTGGTTACCAACATTCTTCAAAATATCTTCTTTTGTGTTCTGCAGAAAAAACTTTGACAGAATGACAGAATTTTAATTTCTGGGTAAACTTGCAAAAAAGCATGGTAATCAAATCTCCTATATTATATATACATGCTCAAACTCTAGCACTATATTGCAGGTCTTCTAAAGCCATACATTAGCTCTGTGAAACCTCAAGTCTCATTTGCATGTCAGCATATTGAAAAGTGCAGCATAGACAATCTGTCTGAAATCTCTTTTTGTGTTAAAAAAAGAAGAAAATCCATAGAACATGTTCAGAATGACATGAGAGTAAATTATGATAAAACTTATATTTATGTGAAGGGGCCCAATTTATTGAGTAGTGTCACTTTATAAACTGCAAGATGCTCTGGATTTTTTAAGATTATGTGAGGATGGCACTGTCATAACAATCAGGTGAATGTTTTCCATGTATTTGCAGGATTTAAAATGATCACAGCTCAGAACTAAACCTGGATAAAGCAGAGTGACTGACTGACAAACTGACTGACTGGAGTTTTTCATAGCTCCATATGTCTCTCCAATCTGTTGAGTTTGAGCAAGGAAGTCTATAATACCTGGAAAAAGCATTTCATTTGCATTCCCATTCATCTCGATGGCAGTTGCTCGGCTGGCACAGCCTCCCGGAAGCATGGGATTTGAATATTGCCATCTTTGCTGATGGGTATTGAGTTTTGGGCTCTTATATTATTAACTACTCTGGGGTAATACAAAGAGACTGTACTTTGCAGTCATGCAAATTCAGAATTCAGGAAATTGGCTCCCTAAATTCTGAGTGTGAATTTAAATTTAATTGGTCACACCTCACAGGAAGTTGAATTTGAATAAATTCAGCTGGGAATGGCATTCTGGGAAATGAAGTGTTCTTTCACTGTGTGGCCTATAAAATGTAAGTTAACTTATGAAATAGAATAATAGTCATTTCAAACAGATTCTATAAATTCTTCAAATATCCAAACTTTTTAAACTTGGAAACAAGACTTTGTTTCATTGTTCCGTTGATTTTTCGTTGATCAAACTTTTTACATTGATCCTTTTTATTTAAAAATCAACCCTAAAGCAGTTGGAATATCTTTTAATCTTAATTCATTTTAGTCCGGCTTACATTCAAACACGAATTCATCAAAAATACATCAAATTCAAGAAATGTTAAAAGACAAGTCCATAAATCTGATTGGTGCAGGACTCTGCAGGGCACCATCCTTTCAGTCTGTAAACTGTGATGTTAAAGACTGCAGACAGGGAGAAACATAAGTCAATTTCATGGTTTTAAAGTCATTTTAAAAGTCTGTCCGCAACACAACATCTAGTATAATGTCACGACATTACTGGGATCTACCAGCATTGTCCAACTGGTCATTTCAAAATCTTGGGCTTGAATAAATAATTGTGACCAATAATCATAATGGCTATTTTATAAAGTTGATTTAACGTTTGAAGACTTTAATGGCCTGGCTTGATTTATTGCTTATAACCGCCAGAAGAAAGTTTTTTATCCTCACCCATCATTTAGGCCTACCGCTTTTATAAATTTATGACAACCTCATCAGGATTCTTTGGTGTTTTTATTTTAAGATTTCAACTTTTTAAAACCAAGATTTAAAAAAAGAACGTTTCTTTATCACTCGCGGGATTAGCTCCTTATATTTGCACAACGAGAAGTGTTTTCGCGCATCCAGAAGTATCAAACAGCTGGTTTCAATGCGCTGTTGGCATGAATTTCTCGCTCGAGTTGACATTTTTTTCAACTTGCACGGAAGACGAACGCACATCAATCGCGCTGCGAGTTTGCGTCTATTCACGTAGCCTATCTGCATTGACTTTTTGTTAAATTTACTTGCGCAAATAGTTCAATTCGCGTTTGGTGTAAACACAGCATTAATGTTTTAAGTATTTGTGTACATTTATTTTAAAACTTAACTTCTTTACTTTTCCTTCAGATGTGAAACTTTTTTGGTAAATTTGAAAGGTTGTGGTATGACTTTAAAAAGTCACTTTAGCCACACATACAAAATATATAAATGTCATTGCAAGGAAATATCAAACCAAGTGACATTTATTTCAAAGAAGAAAAAAAAAACATTTGTCAGGCAAAACATTTGACAAAATTACATGTGAAAGGTTTTAAATGCTAAAAAAACAGGTATACTGTAACAATAGTAATCAAGAAAAAAACTTTCTGGTTGTGAACACATGTCCTGAGTTTAGTAGATCTATGGTGGTAGGAAACCTGTGTGAACTTAAAGTTAACTGATTTACAACTTAAATGGCTAAAATGGAAAAGGAAAGGTCTGAGAAAGTTGCAGATGTCACTTGGTTTGATTGTTACCGAAAGCAATTCATTTAGTTTGTAAAAGGTACTGTATAGAAAGTACTATTGAAAAAAAGGTAGTCTGACAGGAGATGTGTTTTTTAATGTGCTCCGCATGCGATTAGTTTTCAGGTGCAGTTCTTTGTGAGCGACACCTCAATGTAAACACGGGTAATTAGCGAACAGGCAGATGTGCACTCGTGAAGAAAATGAGCAACTCGCCGCATGCTGTAAACTCATCGACTAAAGAGAGAGAGAACAGGAAGCCGTCTCTAGCTCTTTTAGGAGCGCATTAGCGATACTTGATGAGTGGTAAAACGCTGCATTTGTCATTGTGACACACTTCTGGCCCCCACAGAGACAGACTGCAGTTAAAACTCAGCCCTGATAGATTACACAGACGACTACATTCATAACCCAGCTGTATACCTCCGTGCTGAGACATCACAAGGATGTGTCCCGCCTGCGAATGTTCAGGTGTTTACTGATGGATGTGTTCAGATCTGCATGAAAATGGCCTGTTATTGCTTTGTTTGTTTATTTATTGTATCTGTCCTTTTGACAGCAATCAATCTTGATCAGAGACCAAGGTCAGCGTGTGTGTGCGTGTGTGCGTGTGTGTGTGTGTGTGCGTGCGTGTGTGTGCGTGTGTGTGTGTGTGTGCGTGTGTGGGAAGAGAGGAGAAAAAGAAATCATGCGTCTTTCCAAGTGTAGTTTGTCTTGTCACCTAGGAACAGATTTCTCATAATGATGTGTCACTATACACAAAGCATTGTAACAAAAGCATAATGTCTGTAATGCATGTCAAACAAAACAAAAGACTGTGCACGCGCACACACACACCCTGCACTGTTTATTCGGCTATGCAAAGACTATCAATAACTGTATTCTCAGCTTTATTGCAGTCTTAGTCATAAACAAGCTTTTTATACCCTTCTCCCTTTCTCTCTTCCTCTCTCTCAGTATCAATATGCTTAATGAAGGAGATTACAGGACGTGCATGCAAGATGTCCCGAAAGATCTACTAGAGCTTATTTCCATTACAAACCCGAATGCAGAGAAATATGAGATATATGAGAAAATATGTAATGGAGTAAAAAACAAGTTCTTGTTTATCAAGAAGCTTTATGGTGAAACATTTATTGTGATTCTGTGTACAGTAATACAGACTGCATCACTCGCTGGAAGTGCAATTTAGCTCTCGGGCTTTTATATTGCACCTTTTTTTTTTTCTCTGGTGATGAAGTCGCTGTGGTTGAGTAATAAGAGATCAGATATTCATGTTCTGTGTGAATTCAATACGCATTTAATAAAACATGTATTCAGAAATGAAGTGACTCTTTTGCTCCGAGGTTTATCTTTTGTAGCTCATGAGACTTAATTAGGGTTATTGCCTCAGATGTTTCTCACAAAAGTCATTTAGGGAGAAACATAGAGGCAAAAATGAGATGTGGAGAGAGAGCATGAAGCCGTCAAGTGAATGTAAATAGCTTGGATCGTTTGGAAGAGTTTGACAAGGACTGTTTGAGGTCAGAGCGAAATCTCTGGCTTTTGATTGTAGGCTTTGGTGTCTTGTCAGATCTGATCAGTTTGTGATGTTGATGAGATCTCTTTCTCTCTTGAGAAGATGTAGATTAGTAGTGTTGGTGTTTACAGTTTGAAGAGCAAGAAAGGAAAACATCAAATGCCTGCAACTAGCTTAATGAAATCAACATGTACATTTTTTAATTCCCGTCATGCTTACTGTAAGCATGCTGTGCATAACTACACAGTTAATATATATATATATAATTACAGCCCTTCTACGTCAATACAGCCTCACTTTGCTCTCTTATTTAATTGTGCTATCTACAGTAGGAGAAATGCTGTCTATTCAAATATTAAAGAGCTCTCATCTTTGATTTTTCTTTCCTGTGGGATCTACAGTAAGTCGTGCATGAGAAGATTGTTGTTTAAAAGCTGTGCCGAATCTGTCCGGCAGAATGAAAGGAAGTCTGCTTGCAAACATCTTGACATGTCCGTGTGGATCTAGACCGGGTACGTCTCGAGGTCACAAAATGTTGACGTTGATTGTGTATTTTTGTCCTCTGCCACCGTGCCACATTCAAGGGCATCCATTTTTAGAACAAAAGCCATGATTTCATGTCCCGAAATAACAGTGACTGTACACAGGAGAAAACTGTCTCTGCGCGCACATCACAGAGCCGCTCAGCTGAGGAAATGCTGGTTACGACAATCTGCTTCATCATTAGCTCTCTCTCTCATTATCTTTGCAAGTCTCTCGCTCTCTCTTTTTCTTCTTGTTTTGAGGCCCCTGCTTCTCATCTTTATTTTTATTTCCCTCTCTTTCTTTGCCCCTCCCTGTACTTCTCTGTCAAAAAGTGGGCTTTGATTAAAATATATCCATTTTTGTCCCTGAAACCTGACTGCATGTGCTGGCACTGTACCGGCTCACATCATTACGAGATGAGCACCAAACAAAATCTGCTCCTCTTTGTCTTCTACTCTGTGACTCATTCATTACCATGTGAAAGATCAAACTCGAGCACGATAGCTCTCACAAAAGAGAACCACGCTAAAGCGAGTTTTCCGAGCCATATTTAAACAAACAAACAAACAAACAAACAAACAAACAAGCAAGCAAGCAAACAAACCATCCTGTGCCGCAACACATCACGTCCTTGTTTAACTCAACATGCGTTTGATTCACGCCGCAGGCGGCTCGCGAGTTGCCTTATGAAACGTAGCTTATGTAGAACATCTCGAAGCAAAAGCTGGAGGAAATTGTATGATTTTTTTCTCCCTAAATGAGTGGAGCCAATAAACCCAAGCAGGCCTGGTCCTCTCCAGATGGATAGTAGGCAGCCTCATCTTCTTCATCCATTATTGATGAGTGGGGCAAAGAGAAATGGGTCAGAAGAGAATGAACTACATTTTCTTTGTTCACTCAGCTTGTTACATAAATGATTGAGATTTATTGCTTCCACTGTCATATTTAGTCGCCGGCCTCTGATCGCCTTGCACGCCTGCCCTCAGACGATTGTTTGCCATATTAATAGATACACTTCTCTGCCTAGAATTGTTCCCGGGCGTAAATAACTCATTTTTTTCATGTAAGTGAGAGGCAGACGCTGAAGTAGGTGTGGATGGTGAGTTAAGAGAGAACACTGAGCTCAATACATCATTTTTGTTCAGAGGATGGTGGCAAGGACGGATTGCGGGCCAGCTCAATTGGGCCTTTGCCTGCAAGAGACTTGCGAAGCCTGTGGTGGCCCGACAGCTGGAAATGGCGCATACAGAATGTAAAATTAATATAGAAAGACAAACAGCACTTGAATGTCAATGTCTGTTATAAACATGAAAATGAAATACGTTGTTTGTGCCAGGTATCTCCACGGCGGTAATATTACTTTCTGAACGTCTTATTGCAGCTTTGAAGTTTAGGTATTATACAAATGGTGTGGTAGGAATTCTTATTTCTGTATTTGTGATGTAATTTCTCTTTATTCGTTTTATTTTATCTTTCTTTGGTCTCTCGTAATTGCATCTCTGAATCAGGCTTGCATAATTACGGTTTCCAGTAGATTTTAACAGATGATCATAAATCAGACAATAAATACAGTGTGTGTTTTGTGCAGACAACAAAGGCAGGAGAACAATTAATGATAGGGTTAGACGCTGCAGCTCTCAGTCCCCTAGTGGGGCGACAAGAGGGCATCTCCAAAGAGGCTGGTGCCCGGAGGCCCTGCATGACCATAATCCATCTCTGGTTGACGTTGTAGCTCATTGCTCTGCAGGATAAACCAAGTCACTTCCTGCTGATCACCACTAGCTTGGACTGTCGCATGATTGGCATTTGACTACTATAATAAACAAGCTACAATTAGACTGCGTATTAAGCTGATTTTTTCAGCAGGAAATTATAAGGGTTTGGAACATGCTTTCAAAAAACGTGGAAATTTCTTCAACTAATCAATGGGTATCCACAAGACACCCTAGTACCCCACAGCTCAACAAAGAGTGTCAGCACGTGTAATTGTTGGGAGAACTTCTACAAGGCCGTCCATTCATTTCTATGCTCCGAACCTTTCGGATATCACACTGATTTAGTACGTTATTGTCAGTATCAGGAATGGGACATTGTTCTGTATTGTGAAACAAAGTGCAATAATTCATTACAATGCTAATTCCACTGATGACCTTTCTGCGAGAACACTCGCCCGTTTACACGCCGAACACACACGCATTAATCTTCTTCCCTAAATTAACCTTTATTAGAACAGTGTTGGTGTTCAAAGGGCCTGGACATCAATAAATGAATTAGAATAAATGTAATTAGGAGTTGGTGATTATGATTAAGGGTTTGTTGGAGAAGTCTGTCACTGTTTGCTGTTGCACGTTGTTTCATAAGAGGCGCCTGGAGAAGGCTCGCAGCTGAAAATGCAACCGCACGATGACTTGATTTCCTACCAAATCCACCATCACAAAGCAACCGGAACCCAAAGTATTTGCTCTTAGGCTAAAAGCAAAACGTGTCAAATGTGTGAAGTCATTGTTAACAAGCACCTGGTTTCGTTCCAATTAACCGCAGCAGAAGTCAAGTGTGTCTTACATAAATTACAATCTTTTTGTAAAGCGGGAAAGGATGCATCCAACAGAATATTATATACTTAGTCTTTTTTTCTTGTTTTCCAGTAAAAATGTCTAAAAATTCTTGAATCGAGATGCATTTTCTTGATGTGCAAAATGACCTAAGAAAATAAGTCTTGTTTTTAGTAAAAAAATATGAAATTTTAGTTAATTTGTGTTTAAAACAAGCAAAAAAATCTGCCAATGGGGACAGAAAAATAATCTTGAATTAAGGTTTACCTTTTTCTTAGTCACTCAAATCAAGATAATTTTTCTTACCCCATTGGCAGATTTTTTTGCTTGTTTTAAGCACTAAAAACGAGACTCATTTTCTTAGGTCAGTTTGCTCATCAAGAAAATGCATCTTGATTCAAGAATTTTTAGACATTTTTACTGGAAAACAAGAAAAAAAGACTAAGTAAGAAAGAAATTTTTTGCAGTGTAGCGTTTGTTTTAATGACTGTATAAAATAAATAAAATAAAATAAGTAATTATTTTGCCAAGAAATATATGATGTAGGCCTAGTTGGAGATTTGGTGTGTTAATTTAAAATCGATGTACGAGATATCACGTTTGTTGGCTACAAACAAAGCGATTAAGAATGTTTGTTATTGATAAATAAATAATGAAACTATTATTGTTACTATAACTTAACAGTGAAAAGGAAAATACAAATATATGTATAAAATATTTGTGCACTCTAAAAAGTGCTGGACTATTTTCAACCCAGCGTTGGGTCAAAAAGTGACAAATCCAATTGTCCATTGTTGTGTAAAATCTAAACATTTGCAGGGTAATTTTAAAGGTCCAGTGTATGAAATTTAGTGGCGTCTAGTGGTGACGTTGCGAATTGGCTGATTGTTGTTATGTTTTCACTTCTTTGCCATAGGAGATAACGTATTTACGAAACGTGCTATGTAGAGCGGTTTGTCCATTTAGGGCTACTGTAGAAACAACATGGCGAATTCCATGCAAGGGGAGCCGCGGTGTATGTAGATAGAAATAGCTCATTCTAAGGTAATAAAAACATAACGCTTCATTATGTAAGGTCTTTATACACCCCTGAACACATAGTTATGTGTATTCTATTGCATTTCTCAATAGATCCTTCAAAAAATGACACAGTGGACCTTTAAACCAACATTTTTTAGGGTGTAAGAATGCAAACACACTAGGATTTATAGAATGTGAAACCAAAAGTGACAAAACTGCCCCAGACAGCTCTCTACCATCAAAGTAGATTTTGATGTAATCGCTGGCTCAAGTTGTTGGAAGTGTTTTCTTTATGTTCGCTTTAATCAAAAACTACTTTAAATCAGATAGATTCGATATCCAACACATAATATTATGAAAGATAGCAAGGAGGGACACTCCCCTCCATAATTTATGTGTAATCTAACTTTGTCATGGACCAGACACTCACTTAAGATGTATTCTGTCTTTTATTGGGCTGTGATATCATTAGAATTTTTACAACTCCTTTTGTGGTTGATTTAAAAATTGCCAGACATAATTTTCCAATCAAAACAAACTAAATCAATGTAATCGATTTGACATCAGTAAGCAGCACATGTGTGTTTTTATATGATTAGGATAACACAAAAGGTACCCCAAAAATCAATTCCAGGGGGCAAATGTTGTCCCCTGATTAAACCGTTAGATGTCTGACAGTGGACTGTCACATAATTTCTCATTCCATTCCACACGTTATAGTCTCAATCTGTTTAGTCCTGATGCACCTGAGCAGCTTTGATCAGGGCAAAGGTTAAAGTCAGGGGTCAAACTCAGGATCGGTGAAGTCATGAGTTGTAACCCGTGAGGTTTATTCTGACTGGCATTCTCTTGCTATTTCTGCCCCAGTGATTCATGGGTAATTTAATGCAATCTGTCACACTCAGCATCATTCTGAACTCTACACTGGCTGACACTTCAGAGTCAGCGCTGATAAATGGGCCTGTAGTCTCCATGGAGGCCGTTTTGGATGCGATTGCTGGCTAATCCTACAACAGCCGTTGTAATAATTATCTCTAAATGATCAGAGTTTACATACTTGATCTGTTGTTTACATGCCCTGTCAGGTATAGATTTATTAGTATTATCTCACAACTCCCTTGAAATCGTAATAAGTTGAGGATTTCTTTCTTCTTCAGTGGATAACGGAGGAATCAAAGTTATTTTTGCAATTCGGTTTGGTGAGGCTAGCGTGCATAAATTACACACTTCAGCTTCAGCTCTGCAGCCCTTAACTCAAGTAATTATCATTTAATACTTTATATACTGTATGATTAAAAATGTTGATGGGAGAATCTGTTAGGAGATTTACGATTTTAATTAGGGCTGCTTAAAAATGAACAGAGCTGACTTTGTTGATTCTTATTGTGCAAACAAAGAGCGAAGGAAAATAATTATAGTAATGAAAATAATTGACTCCTAAGTAATAAAAAGCAGCAAATAAGCATCACATCATTTGGTTAATGCAGGCGACGGGTTTGTTGAGTTCTGCTCCATTCTTGTCTCTGCCATTTTTAATCCATTTTAAGCTTAAGAGAGCTGTAGCCATGCAACTAATGTCAGCTGGATTTAAAATGCTAAGAAAATATATCCCAGTATGCATTGCTGTAATAAGGTCCCCACCCCCTTTTCAGGGTCACTGCCTATGTACTTTAAATATATATTGATAGTCATTGTATAATAATCTTGTGTAGGATGTTCTCAGGGATTTAAATAATATGGTTCCTAATGTTTATGCAAGCGCTGTCCTGGCCCTGCAGTGATGGAGAAGAGAGGAAGGTGAAAGGACAGACATATATTCTAGGATGAAGCTGGGTTTAAACTCACTGGGGCTTTGGTGAATTATATGCAAGCCAAAGTTAATTTAATTTCTATATTAATCTCATTCAAAGAAAGTCACCTGCTCTCGGATCACCAGCATAAAGATGTTAGCAGTCAAGGCAAGGGTCCTAAAGGACACCCACTCATTTCAACAAGAGTAAGGCAGAGCATGCCCTTCAGATGAGTTATTTTAAAGTTGTCCACCTGGACTTTTTTTTGAGGTACGGGAGAGGACAGACGAGAGCGAGATCAGGCCTCCCAGCGCTGTTTCTGGGACAGTTCCCCTGACCACGTTCGATGGATAAAAGAATGACATGAGTGAGGAGACTTAGAGGTATAGAGGTAAAGGAAAATCAGCAGAATGGAAGAGCAGTCAGTCATGCTGATGTCACCTGGGGCCGAATCTTTTGGAGGGGATTTGTGAGTGTGGTCTTTGTAAGGACAGAGATTATTGAGATGAAGGTAGATGCCCTTTTCAGCATGCCACCCTCTGTGATCCAGCGGCGCCCGCAGATAGCACAGTCATTACTGACTTTTAAAGGACATTGTGACACTATCAGAATTCTGCAGATGCTGTGACATCATTGCAGGTTACAGACGCTGTGATATCATCAAACCCGCCCAGTCTTGATGATATCAGTTACCGTCCACTGACTCTCCATCAGTGTTGGGGGGGCCACATAACAAATACTGTAGCATTATTTAATCATATTATCCTTTTTTAAATTATTAACATTATATTTGTTCAATACATTGCACAAACATTATACTGCAATGTTTAGCCGTAAAGCTGCTTAGAAACAGTATATATTGGGAAAACTCAGTTTAGTTGCATTTGTGTTTTTGTATTTGTGTATTCAACAATATTCAAAGCACCGCACCCCTCCCGCTCACAAAAGCTCACAATTTCTACCCAATAAAAAATCAGAGCTTGATACTAACTGGAAAAGTGTTTATTCATTATAAAAATGGACAAATGATAAGAAATATCTAGTTTTAAAATGTATTTCAGTGCTCATTTTGTCTGATTCTAAAATTATTAGTCATCCTGAGGGCCCCCCTGGAAGTCAGCTGGGGCCCCCTTGTGGGCCACGGCCCCCCTGTTGAGAACCACTGGTCTAAGGGCCTCTACACCATCACACCAGCAAATTTGGGCCAGTGAGAGAATGGAGTGAAGCTACCCGACATAAATCTACAGAAATACGAATCATTAAAGTAAAGATAATATTGTTTAAAACCTGACCTTCAACCTGATGCATTTTTTATGCTTTTTTATTACCTGTTTGAATACATCTATGCCTCCTCTGCACTGCGTTTAAAACTCTTTCAGTATATATGCAACATGCCACTTTAGAAACAGTTTCTCTGCCAACTTTGCTGTGTAAAGGCTCTAGAGAAAAAGTCTACCCACACGCTTTTAATGCAAAAGAAATGCAACGATGTCCAACGAAAATTTCCATAAATCGTCATCATGTAACATAATTAGCTAGTTTTTATGAGGCGTAATGCAATAAATGTAACATTACTTGTAATGCAATGTTCCCCAACAATGCCCTCCATTGACAAAATGAAATCGCTTACTCTTTGCAGATGCTGTGACATCTCAGGGTTTCCATGGATACGCTGTCACAGCCACATCATTAACTGCCCACTTCAACAACAGAAGTAACAACCCTCTGTTATAACCTCACTATTGCTCAACAGACACAACATCCTTATCTTGTAATGATTGTATAAGAGAAACGCCATGAAATCATGATATAATATATGTTTTTTCCTTTTATTCCTTTTATATAAACGTATTTGTTTTAAATGGAATGCGCAATCGTCTCTCAACTCGCATGATAAATATTGCATAAATGATTCTGTTTTTCAATTGGCAACCATGACATAAAGTTTATAATTCCTTCTGCAAAATTATAGTGGGTCTGTAAAGAATCTGTCATTTTAGTGCTTCAGGAAATAATCAGCATTCTCAGTTTAAAACAGAAATTCAACTGAAACATGTGACTGGGTTATTCACCAAACGTCGCAGATGTGAAAAATGCCTTTTGATCTATTATTTAGTTTGCTATAACATTAACATTATTTGAATGTGAAACAGGCAGTAGTGCGTTCTCTGATTGAGGCTATCAAAGCTTCTGGAACCGTCTGTGGAAATGAGTTTGAGAGCAACAGCTGATTTGTCACACCTCTTCCCATCTCCCCCTTCTGTAAATCATGCCAATTAAACCCTCATGTGTCAATTATTGTGTTTATCTGGAGTTGGTTACTGATGAATTGTGGGTATGAGTGTGTGCGTGCGTGCAAGTAACCTCACCTGATTCTACATAGGCACACTAACCAAAACAATAAAAGATGTCCTTATTTTAATGGTTTACTATATCTTTTCTCTCCATAATGATCTCATTGCAACAACAAAAAATTCTCCAATTTAAATCAATTTAAATAAAATAGCCAAGGAGTGCCTCTTTACTTCACTCTGTCTAAAGAAAAATGCAAACTCTTGAAATTTCATACCTGGATAAATTAAGTTTTAAAATAAAGTGTTCAATATTTTTGCCTCTACTAGCTCGGTGGAATCCAAAGCGAGAGGTAGATGCTCTAGTCTAAACAGATTCTGTATTGTTAATATTCAAGCAATGGAAAGTGTAACAGTTCAGCTTTTTGCAGAAGCACAAGCTGTTTAAAAATTTACCAGATTTCCAAGATCTATTTCTTAGTCTCATTGTTTCATGCTCACATTGTTTTTCCTCAACTTTTTTGATAGGCTGTTTTCTTGGACTACTTTTTAACAGGTTTTACTATTTTAAAATATGTTTTCCATTATAGATGTAAATGTCATGTTAAAATAAACTTGGCTAGTCATACAAACACATTCTTCTCATTAAGCTGACCTTTGTCATCAGGTTCTGTATTAAACTCAGCATGATTCTCCACAGATTCGACCATTCTAGCAGAAAATTAAATTAACATAAAATCAATTAATACATTAATTAGTCTGCTTTAATCACATCATTCGGAGTCTACTTTGGGGACTAATTATTTATTTCATAATTAATGGAGGGTGATTAATTGTGAGGTTTAGTCTGAGTATATGCCTTGCACCATTCCAGAGCTAAAGGGTCCCACGCCTGCACAGTATTTCCCGATTTTTTTTAGCATGCTCTCACATTACACTGTGTTATTGAAGTGTGGACAGAGTCTGGAATTTGCCTGCCTGGATGACATAATTTGCTTAATCCTAAATTGTTATGCACTTTAGAATACATTTATTACAGAAACAGTTCCCCTGGAGTAAGGTTAAGCTCTTATCTTCAAGGGTGCAAAAGTAATACTTAATCAGAAAGCAGAAGCTCTTTAATCTTCACAATATCTGAAATAATTTCTCCGAGATGGCAATTCAATTAAATGGAGATCCTTTCATACTTAAAAGGATAGTTCATGCTCTCATTTTGTGTTTTGTCTGCAACTTGTCTGTTTCTTGTCGTAGAACACAAAAGGACAACCTTGCTTAACATTCACTTTAATTGCAAGGAAACAATTAGCAGAATCATCATTATTAGAAGTTTCAGTCTTTATTACTCACTGTAAAACATTCTGTAAAATAGGGCACAATGTACGGTATCCCTCACGAGTTCATCATGATTGACTTGCACCTGCACCCGATTACCCGGACACTATGTATTCTCACTTGCCTATTGTTCTTTGTCTAGTATTAATGTAAGTTTATGTAACATTGGTGGATGTCTTGTGGATTACCCTGTTTGTTCCGTGGATGTTTTGGATTCCCTTTTGTTCCTGATTTCACCTTTTGTTATTAAGCCTTTCACCTTCCCAAAGTTCACTCGTTGCATCGTCGTTCCTCGTCAGTGTCAGCATTACAGATATGAAGGAATTTTCTGTTTTACTTTTTTTTACTGTTTCATCTGTAGCTTGAAATCTTCACTGCATTGTGCTGTGTTTTCAATGTCCATGATACTATAGATAATGTCCTGGCAAAAAATAACAAGAACATTTTCCTTTTTTCTTTCATTTTCTACTGTGCATGGATAAAAGAAGGTCATTTTTTGAGCTGGAACAACAAGAGGACATCTCTGGGTGATCAAATTACAAAACAGATTACCGTTGGGTTATTGTCCATTTAGGGCTACTGTAGAAACAACATGGCGAATTCCATGTAAGGAGACCCGCGGTGAAGGTAGACAGAAATGGCTTATTCTAAGATAATAAATACACAACGCTTCATTATGTAAGGTCTTTAAATAACTCTGAAGACATAGTTATGTATATTATATTGCATTTCTATCAATACACAGCAAAATCGCCAGTGTTAAAAAATATCAAATTAACTCTCACAGTATTATATATACGTACACTGTGAGTGTTAATTTGACCTTTTTTAACACTGGCGATTTTGCTGTGTAGATACTCCAAAAAATTGCAGTTCTATGTTTTACTTGAGCAATTGTCTCGTTTGATTTTTATTTCTCTAGTAGACTTTTAGCATACATATTGACACAAAGGTTAAATTTAACTTAAAGGGGACTCCATTAATTCTCCTGACCTATGAAAAAGCAATAAGATTTTATGGGAATTCATGAAACAACCATCCTGGGGTTTAAACCTGCAATACTTTTTTACATATTTTTTAGCCCAAATGGTTAATACTAGACATTTCCATTCTTTGAACATAACACCACAACAGCATTGTATAACTTGCAGTGGTCTCACAGTGTTTCAACCGTACATCCCAAGAAAACCTCCATCAGATGGTTTCTAGCAGTCAGACACCTGCTGGTTGTGCATGTGTGTGCTCCGGGTGATTTTCCTCCTAATTAGCTGTCATTGGTTATATGCACATATCAGGGGCCATATTATCATTGGGGCTGATATATTCTCGGCGTAACCACACCACTCATCCAAAGGGTACGTTCGAGGGGGCGGAGGGAGGCGATGTGAACTTGGGGAGTTAATGAGGAATCAGACATAATTTAAATGTAGATGTGTGTCATTAATCTTAGGTGTCCTCCCTCACTCTTACACTGTTTAATTCACTCACTCCCTTTCGCTCCCTGAATATTCCTCTCCGAACCTGAAATCAAGCTAGCTTGATATAATTTGGGATAAAGAAAACTATTACACAATACATGATGCGTTTATGATGCTCTTCAGACTGCAGGGACCACCGGGGATCACGGCTAAAACCACGGTATACCGTTACTTCCTGTTTAGCTCCTGTGGAAACTTTTCATCAGCACTGTTTCTCGTCCAAGCTTTAGAACTTCTCTCCGCCCACCTACACAGGCCTATATGGCTCACAGATGAGAGTCGAGATAAATGTGCAGTCAGCTGGGCTCACATCCCAGAATAGACCGGTAACTACGGCGACTGTACGTTCGAGCGAGCGTACAGGAGTTAATGTAACCACCTCCTGCGCTCCACTCTTTCTTTCACACTCTCTCAGAGTAATTGCGCGTAATTGGCGGTCCGCTGAGACGCTCCATACACTGTGTGTCCATCCCTTGTCTTTCTTTGATTGTGTTTTGGATAGCTCGGTTTGTGTCACTGATAAGGCACTCGTTTAATCGATGTTGAGAGGTAGCCGTGGAGATGACACGACCCTCTCGACTGCGTAACCATAATTATGCCCACCCCCGTTATGCGGCACTTGATCGCAAACAATGTTTGATTTTTTCCCCCCACCTCTTAATTGTTTTTTAATTAGCAGACTCTGAGAGAGAGAGTTGGAAACGCTACGCACCGGAGATCATTCTGTGGTTAATTACTACACACACATATATGGATTTTCGGTGTATTGTGTTAAATATCGATGTAATATGCATTATTTTCAATATGTCATCATGAGGGGGTTACTCATGCAAACAGCATACCCTGCTTCCCTTAGAAAAATTAATCATGGTTTTTGTTATAGTAAAAGTGTTGTATGTTTTTGTGTGTGTTTGAGTACCATTTGTACAACCATCGTTTAAAAACGAGTTATTTGTGGTTTTACTACAAAAAACACTAATAAAACTATAAATACTGTAAACCATGTTCATTTTTATTAAGGTTTATTAAAGTAAAATGACAGCAATAATAAAGGAGAGATTGAAATCGACACATTCCCTGCTCTCTTAGCTTTAGGGGTGATTGTTATAGTTTCTGTAGGTGATTTTGTGGTGATTAAAATTACCATGACAACAGTGAGAAGCTGGGCTAGTGCTTGGAGGACGCATATTAATTGTACATATTAAAACGAATATAATTCATAATATGTATATACATATATGTATGCCTTGAGTCACTTTGGATAAAGCATCTGCCAAATGCATAAACGTAAATCTGTTTTTCTCAATGGTATACTACTAGTCATACAGTAACAATTAAAGACCCCCTGTGGAGAAAATCAAGTTTTTAATGTTTTTTATATGTTTATGTTGTGTTTTTAAAATGCTTTAAGAAAAACCACGTGCTAATTTATCATTTTAAACCATTGCTGGGTATTTTCTTCATAAAACTGAAGTTTACCAAAGACAGTTTAAAAAATGCTGTTTGAATGTGATGTCATAAACCTGTAACCAATCACATCAACTCATTTGACCCCGTGGATCAGCAGGTTCGGCCATATGCAAGGATGGTACATAGATTAGGCTCTGAAACAATCAGCTGTCAGTTTCATTCATATCAGGTGGGGCTAATTTGCATATTCATGTATCTGTGTATACTTAATGAAGCTGGATGTAGAGTTACAAGCTATTTTAAGGCAGGAAAACAAATCACAGGAAAAAAAATTCAAATATGCAACTTTGATGGTCAATGATTAGTTTTAATGAGTAAAATTATCAACCATGGGGGGAATTTAAATAAAGTTGTCTTTGTTTATCTTACTAACAATTAACAATAATGTTTTTCAGCATTTAATAATCTTTGTAAATGTTAGGTGTCATTACAGTTGTTCGTGTTAGTTCGCTCCATTACAAAAATTAACCGTTTTTTGTGGTAAAAGTGTATTAACCATGTTTTTTTTGGTGCATTGATTACTATCGGCAAAATACAGTAACCATGGTTTAGCTATATGTTAACTGTAGTAAAACTATGTTTTCTTTTTTGTTTTAAACCATGGTTATTTTTCATAAGGACTGTGCAATGTGTGCATCAACTGTAGAAGTATTGTTTCTTCATAATAGCTAATGTATCAACTAATGGTAACATACAGTATATGACCTTATTGTAAAGTGTTACCACTCATACAATATTTATGTAATATTTAGCATATGCTGATCAAATTGTAATTTTTTTTGTATGCATAGAATGCTGTGTTTGCTAAATTACTGTATCCCAAAATGCAATTAGTTCACCCTTTCATTTAACATTACTTTCTTGACTTTTTATTTAACTAGGCTTATTTTAAGGTGTAAACAGTGACGCGTCTCACCAGATTACTTGGGATCGGATCAACACATTAATATCAGGTATAGAGAACAGCTAACTACGTGCCAGTTACTAAATTAAACATTCACACAGTGAGGTCATGTGACATCAAAGCTTTACTGTTGCATACATAGTAGGCAGGACATACATTCATAAATATGCTATATTATTAAGCTGTGTTTGCTAGATTTGCTAGATTTAAGTCTGTGATCGGTGTCGGCAGTGCTCGTTCGGTTGTCATTCTGTTATTTTTCTCCTCGGGATCTGTTTTTCTTCAGAGCAGCTGTTGATTTTATTGTTTTAGCATTCACATATTTAAGTACATGAGCCAGGCCATATGGTGGCAACTCACTGAGCCAGGACTAGAGAAATAGATAAAGATAGAGAGAACAGAACAAAAACCTTAATTTCCTCCCATTCTGTGTCGTTTCCTTCTTATCATTAGCACTATTATTAGTCACGCTGTTGTTATGCTTGTTTAAGGTGAAGGTTGATCGTTCTCGGAGTGTATTTATGCTTGATGGTGCTGAGGGTGTGTGCAGAATTGAGTGTGTGCAGACAGGCACATTTTTCACCTGTTCACCTCCTCTCACTCAATCTGCCGTTCAAGGTCTCCGGTCCTTACAACTGCACTGACACAAAACCAGCCATGGGCAATTTCAGCATCCATCTCACTGCATATATTGACGAGAGAAGTTCCTTCGTGGGAAAGCTATTTGTGCCCTTTGAAATCCAGGAAGGTTAACAATGGCCTCATTTGTACTGCAAAAAGACTGTTTTGAGAAATGATATAGGCAGCCTTGAGATATGATAGAAAAAGAGAGGTTGTAAAATAAATCAGCGTGTGTGTTTGTGTGCGCACACCTATGTGTGTGTGGTTGCTGATTTATGGATGGTAAATGCACAGTTCTATTTTTGATAGTGTGAAGAGTGGTGGACTTTGACAGAAGAGTAGCTATAGCAACCTAACTCTCTTGCTTCATTGACAGAGTGCCGGATTTAATGTTTCTGGGTGAAATGTGGCCAATGAACTTTCTGAATGAAGCTGGATACGAATTATGGCCCAAATCTGGGCTTGGGAAGGAGTTATGAAGCAGTAACCAAGGGCATGGATCAGGGGGTCATCTATCTCCAGCACCTGTTTTCCAAGGCGGGTTTCTGTGTTTATTATAGCCCGTATATTATCAGACACTGCGGATTCTACCTGCAGTCACTGAAAAACTTTATGAGCTCCTTTTATACAATAGAATACGTGGAGAAATTTGTGTCATGCTGACGTCTAAACCTCAAACTCTAAGCCAAAACACAAGATAAATCAACCATAAGTTTTAAAAGGACAGTTCATCCAAAAATGAGACTTCTGTCATTATTTACGGATTGTCATTTCAAACTTTAATGAATTTCTGCAGAACACAAAAGAAGATATTTTAAAGAACGTTGGTAACCAAACTACGGCAATACCCACAGTATTGATTTGCATTGGTTTTGTGTCCATACAGTAGAAGTGAATGAGTACCGTTGTTGTTTGGTTAAAAACATTCTTCAAAATATCTTCTATTGTGTTCTGCAGAAGAAAGAAAGCAATACAGGTTTGAAATCACAAGAGGCGGGGTAAATGATGACAGAATATTTATTTCACTGTCCCTTAACTGTCCATTTCAGTGCAACGCACTGTAAAAATATATTGGAATCTAGAAAATGTGCTACATATAAAAATATTACATCAAAAAGGGATAATACCACAAGGACTAAAATTCTCATTGATCTTTAGATAAAAGAGCTTGTTGTATTATAAACACATACTAAGTTTTAGAACTTAAATTTTCTTCCTCAGGGCAAAAAGACAATTTATTGAAACTTTGCTCTTATCTTTCTGAAGTCAGTCATGAACACATCAACACACAAAATGTTTATGCGGCTCATGTAGCAATAATGCCTTTGGTGTCAAAAGCAATTTTTCCTATGCATCTCTTTAATACAATGCAGTATATGTAAAATTTGTTCATGGCTGTATTGCTATGGCTCTGCAAATCCTACCGAATGATCTTAACCTTTGCAACAAAAGCTGCTGTTGAAGGATGCATCATTAAAAACTATATTGGACCCAAAGGCGAACTTGCAGCCCATGTTATAACAGTTAATTCTGCTGCTCATTTCACAGAAGGAAAGAGAGAATTCTTAAAAACACAGCTGCAACAATTTTATTTATAATGACTTGAGAGAAAATTATCATGACAATATAAATTATGAAATGTAAAAATAGATATGATCTCTCATATAGGTTTAATTCAATGCACAAACTTCATTTTATGCGACTTAATCAACCTCATAGCATTAGAATATGTCAACCGCAATTATATATATTTTTAAATGAGTTAAAGATGAAGCTCCTTCATACAGTGGGAGCTAATTAAGTAACCAAGGCAACACAGTGTGTAGACAATATTTGCAATTGTTGACAAGATATCTCCAAATTTAGCTTTAAGATTTATTATGGAAAGAACCAACCTATTCTCACAGCAATTCGTAACTAGGCTACATGTATTTTACAAGATGGCCAATTTGTATAAATTTGTACGATTGTAAATAAATTGTAAAAAATATGATTATTAGAAAAACGCCATAATAAAGCGCCTCCCCTAATCCCACCCCTAAACCTAACCATCACTGGCACGAAAGCATATTGTACAGAAAGGCACGAATAAGATTGCATGATTTCATACAAAGTAGCCACCTTGTAAAATTGTTACGAATTCCTGTGAGATTGTGTCGGGAAAACTCTACAAGCTTGAAGTGTGTGAAAATTATACTGTATAGTTGTGTCGGGCAAAGACTTTCAAAAGTGAAATTATAAAATTTCAGCAGTGTTGGCCTACTTGTTGATTAGTTTTGAAAGAAGGATCCCATTAGGCAGAGTCTCCAAGGTCTCTAGTTCTCTCTCTTTCTACACATCCTATCTCCTCCCTGGTGTGGAGTGCTTGTGAAGTGCTTATGGTAAACGTTCCATATGTTCTGCGTTAAAGGGCTGCCGTGTAGACATATGCTAATATAATCAACTAGCCCCACTTACACATTAAACACTTTATCCTGTACCACCTCTGTCTCTCTCTCTCTCTCTCTCTCTCTGTCCCACTTGGTTTTAAAATGTTCACAAATTCTGACAGGATTTAAATAATTATAGTAATGATAAAAAATACTATAAAGTGCATACATAGTAATGTTTACAATACCAATACACTACACTGTGATGTCAAATCAATTCAGTCATACTGCTCACATTTAACTCTCTTTCATTATGTGTATCTTGTTTTCCATTTTGATTAGGACTCATCAATTATTGATGTAAAGCTATCACAATTTATTATGTTACGTTATTTAGTGCTTTTATTTATTTATATTAAAGGTCAAACTGAAATTTAGCGTAATGCTTCATTATGGAAGGTCTTTATACACCTCTGAAGACAGTTATGTTGCATTTCCGAAATTACACATTGGATCTTTAATCTTAAAAAAAAAAAGATGTTATAACTGGATCTGAGTACACAAATGTATGTAATATTGATTGAAAACATACACCAGGTTGTATAGTCACAAAAATTCCACACAAAAATGTGTTTTGTCAGGTAACCCAAAAATGTGCTTCACGTTGTGAGAACTAAATTATGTGGCTTCATTCAAGTCAAAAATATTATTTATAAGTGAAAACACCTGACAGCATTAAGTTTTTTAAAGGGTTTGATCGAGTAGAAATGGATCTGTGTCAACAATTGCACACCATGCATTTGTATGCATTGGTTGTAATACCATTATTGTAATCAGTTTTCAAATTCTGTCAATGTATTGATTGCTCATTATCAGATTGATGAAGTCTAGTTTGTTTGTTTTCTCTCTCTCTCTTGTCAGCAGCAGTTATTTATTAAGTATGGGTTTAAATGCCGTGTGTCAACAGGGCAGGTAGTATTATAGACTCTTGAATGATTGATTCCCCACCTTTCCTGAGAGATTTCTGCAAATGCTGATTTTAAAATAGCTCACCTTTCCATATAGGATTTTTATGCCAGTTTCAAGCATGCGACACTACAGCGTTATACTGTCTTCCCCTTGACTGAACAGGATAATGTATTGTTTTTATGGATTGCCATGACAGCTGTTGCAAGAGAGCAATGACAGAGCTGGCATTCATTAGTACCTTGAGGATGTGACAATCGAAATTAGGTCTCTGTGATGTACCGGTCCATATTTCATCTCAAAGCTGGAGGCCTTACACTGCTAACGTTCTGTGTTAGGTAAGCCATGCTTCACGCAAAATACCACTGTCAGGCGTGTCGGCTCGCAGTGTGTTCTAGCATGGATTAATGTGATATTCCTCACATTTGGTTTGTGCTTGTGTTGCTTTCTTGGCTTCGTCCCAAACTCATACCTCGTGCTGTCCCTACTCTCCGTTATGGGTCAGTGCGTGTGTGTCGGTGTGAAGGGAGGGCTTGTTCATTTGGTGTCACCCCGCTGTTAACCAGATACCATTACCGAGGTTAAACCTTTTCATCTATCAGGGCTATGATGATCAAACAGAGCCAAGCCTGCGGCTCGTGCACAGGAGTGCTGTTAAACTAAAGGACATGCCAAAACAAGCACAAGCACAAGCACACGCACACGCGCGAGCGGGCGTACACGCTCACACACTGGGCATAGCTGGTAAAGACTCATCTGGAAGAAAAACAGTCTGTGTAAGCAGCCAACCGAGTCTGCACCAGCTGATCGGTGTGTTTGTGTGTGCGTTCTTGGAAGGCAAGAAACATAGTCCATTTACTCATCGAGACAGCACGTCGAATCTTTGAATTCTTTGTCCACTAACGTGACTCGAATCAATACGCCGTGTTTGGTGTCGATACGGCGAGAGCCCATTCTGAAACTCACCTCACAGCTTGCAGCTTCATTTCTAAACGCAGCGCTTAAAGTAGCCAATACTCAGATGCTCGGCATGAGTGTTTCTGTACATTGTAGTTGTACATACGTACATGCGACTGTCTAAACCCCATCTGCGATATTCAGTCGTAAATTACGGCGGACTGCAGAAATAACCTAGAGCAAATCTATAAATACCTCAGATTCCATTTTTCTTGTATTGATTGATTCACTATCGAACAATACAGACAAGCAATGTTTAAATATTTACCAACACATCATTTCCAGTCTGGTGAGTTTTGAGAAGCCATTTAATATAGAAGCATAGAGAGCTGGTTAAATATGTTTGTGTGATATTGGCGATGTTATGAAAAAAGTCAGCATGATTATTGATTATTTTTATACAAAGACACTACAGAGAGTGATTACAGGGGCTTTCAATTTCCAAACACGACTAAAAACATTATCATTTTCTATAGGTTTTTTTAACCAATCAGCTTTGTGTACTGTTTGAGATTCTGAAATGGGTCTTATTTTACATTGTTCAGCCAACAAGGATGGGTTTTTTTTGTCAATTTTTTTTTCACTTGGTAACACACACACACACAAATGTTGAAATTAACACTGCAGTTCTACCCCTGGCCCACAGAAACTCATGGACACTCAACTCAAATTTGGCAGGAGCTGAGGGGTTTTATATAGACTCACATTAATCTTGTGGCCCTCAGAAAAAAACTCTTATTAACCCACATAACCAGAATAAGATAATTACCTTTGTTACTGCTCTTCTGTGTTTAATTCTCGGCGGGTTGAGTGCGTGTGTGTTTGTGTGTGTGCGTGCGTGCGTGTGTGTGTGTGTGTGTGCGTGCGTGTGTGTGTACAGGAGGGATACTATAATCTGTGAATTATGAATATTTTATTATATCCTAATTAAGACTTATCATTTCCTGACGTTTTAATATTGCTGGTAACAAAAGAGTGTTTTTTTCAAAGAGCTGTCAAGTCAGCAAAAACAGAATGGACACAAAATGTCATCACATACTTCATAGTGGACACATGAGGAATAAAAAGGCTCCACTAGTGCGAGTAAAAGAAGGGGAAGGTACTCTAGAAAACACTGAGACTATGCAGATCACAGCAGTGAAGGGACAGTCTCAAATGATGACACATTCCACTTCAGGAGCCTACCATGCTTCTGCTACCATGTAACACACACATCAAAGTGACTTTGATCACTGCACACAAACACACTGTGCAGGTAAACAGGAGAGAGTGAGAGAATGGAATACTAACGTCGGTTACTGCTTACTGCATTCTATAAATGGTATGTAAAACAGTATGCAACGTGGGGATAATTTCAAATGGCAGTATGCTCGGTCGCTTGCCTGACCTCTCTGTTTTGCATAAACAAATGGGGTTATTTTGCACTTCTAATCCTAAACCTAAAAAAAACATCTTAACTTCTGGCAGACACAGGCAATGTTAAAAATCACATTCAAAATTACTTCTGCTTCATTTATCATGCTGGAAATAGTAGGTCAAGTCGAGTGAATTGCATTGTGGGAATGGCTCAGAATATTCCTTGTAGCTTGCTCTGTTCTATACTGCACATATTGTAGTAAGTAATTGTAGTAGGTCATCTGGGCATCTCATGCATGCAGACAATTTGCATACTGTGCACTGTGCTGGAATAGCGCAAGTGGTACTATATGGTAGGATGTTTTCCAAACACAAGTCTTGTCTATTAGACAGAGTTCAGTGCATAATCCCTCAACAGCTGTGTGTATTTTATAACAAACCCTTAAGAGCCCTGGAAAAATCACCTTCGAAAAATGACTTCTGTCTATTTGAGGAGAAGCTTAAAATAGCAGATAAAACCTCTCGTGACATTACCCTTTCCGCTCTAATTTCCGTTACAATTATGTTGAATGTAGTGGTACACCCAGACATTCTGACAGACTGATCCACAGACGGGCTGGCAAACTTGAATGGTGTGGAAACCCGATTTTGTCCCAAATGATAGTGCTTCCGGTGTACTTGGATGTCTACTGTAAACACTTTGGAAGAGTTGTAATGTATTGTTCCAAATAAAAAAAATGTTTTTTTACTACATGAAAACATTTAGTGTTTCCTGGTTTACTAGTATGTATTACAATATTTAAAAAACAAAAAAACTGTTTAGATGAATGACAGTAATGGCACATTAAGCATATTTGAACAAAAAAATAAGAGTTCATTAGTAAACATTTAACACAGCCATGGGGCAGTTTCCCAGACGGATTAGTTTACACCAGATTAGTTTAGGGATTTGTTAAATTAGGACATTTAAGTAGTTTTTACAAACATACCTTACCTTGCAAAAAACATGAAAAAATAATGGCACTTATGTATTTTAAGATATGTCACTGCTTACTGTTTTCAGTTTAGACAGTTCTAACATTTATTTTAGTCTAGGACTCATGTTAAATCCTGCCCCAGACTAACATAAATGTAAGAGGTATCTTGATCAAAAACAACTTGCACTATCTTAAAATCTACAGAATAAGCACAATTATATGGTCTCAGATGCATACAGTAATGTTTTTGTTATTGAAATTAAATATTCTACTTTAACAAAGGCCTAGTTCTGGTTTAAGATAATCCTTGTCAGGGAAACTTCCCCCAGATGTACCAAGATATGCAATTATTTGTCAACTTTTGTTCATACTAAGTATATGTCTCTGAAAAATGTTTGGACACTTAAGTCTCACTTAAAATGTAGGCATGCCATTGCATTAGTTAACAAGATATGAAACAAAGAGGCATTTTATAAGTTTTAAATAGTGTAGTTGTCAAACTAAGTGACATATGTTCATAATGTGATGCATTACAGCTGTGTTTACTGAGTAGCTGTGTGAACTTAAGATACAAATGATACTGAGATGATGATTTTTAATGAAACATTTTTAATTATTCTTCCTTTGAAAAAAGGAGGAAAGTCTGGCATCATTTGTTTGCCAACTGATATGATATTTGCATTAATTCATTTTCAAAACCGACTTACAGTAAGTGTTTAAATGTTTTTGGAGCCAGTGTATAGGATTGTATAATTCGATTATTACTGGATCTGTTTTAGAGTTTGTGTGGGTTAAAATATAGCATCATAAATTTATTATTAGGATTGATGCTATTTTTAGCTGGTTTGCTTAGTCATTTATTATGACTTAAATATTAACACTTCTAGAAAATACCACTTTTATAAAAGAAAATGTAATAGCCGTTATATATAAATCCATGTCCTTCTAAAACCTTGTATCTCCATATTTCATGATTTTTATTTTTTTGCCATAAACCATTATTATTAGTCACCCTTTATGTGTGTCACTGGGCTTTGCAAATATCTAACAAAAAAAGTATTACTAAGTGCTTGTCAACTTTGAGAACACTGTATTTAATCATTTAAAAAGTACATTGTTTTTCCATTCCCTAAAAAAATCCATGATATTTGGACATCCAAGGTTGCAGAAGGAAAGAGACAATATTTTTTAAATCATTCCATTTATACTGTACATACATACTATGATTGTCTAACAAATAAAAGATTTTGGTTCTGTTGGTTGACCAGCCTAGCCGATATACAACTCTGTCTAACACAGTGACTGGAATCAGGTATTACCGTGTGGTGTGTAGATATATTGCTGTAGATATATAGATCCGAATCAGCCTTACAAGAGATTGAGCTGTATGACATCAGCGGAGTGGGCAGAAAATACTGGAAGTTATAAAAACACGTGGACAGTAACTGCAGGAGAGAACTCACTCCCTTGGGCAGGGGGAGAGGTGGTGAAATACACACAGAGAATGTGTGTGGTTTTATAGATGAGAGAGAGAGAGGTAAAGAAACAGGCAAAACCAGAGAAAGCGAGTGTGTTTGTGTGTGTTTGTGTTCTGAGTGGGCTTTTCTTCTGCTGTGAACCTCCTCATTGTTATGCAACTCACATAGCGAGAGACTCACCCTGGACAGGACAGCAAAGTGTTTTGGAAAAGACTCTCTCTCCCTCTCGCTTAGACACACACACTAATGCACACCTGGGTCTCAAGGCTGTCTCTTTTCAGAGCTCAGTTATAACATTTGCACACATACACACACATTTCGTCTCTAAGTTTAAAGGAATAGTTCACCAAAAAGGATAATGAAAATTCTGTTTCTATATTTACTCATGCTGTTCCAGACCTGTAAGACTGACTAACTTTCATCTGTGGAACACAAAGAGAAGTGTCCTGATCCCTCTTTTTAAAACAGTAAAAGCACATTGAGACAGGGGTAATTAAGCACCAAAACTTGCAAAAAGCACCATAAACGTATATAAAATGTAGGTCATAAGTCTCATTAAGTCTCATAGATCGCAATTATAAATCAGATATGAATGCTTTCAAATATGAATACGGTTCAGAGTGAATAATGGCTTACATTGCAGGCTATTCCTCACACAAAGCTGTAATATGGCTGCATGCAGTATGCAGAAAATATTGGACAAAACTTGTACGATGATTTTGTCAGACACTAGTCAGATGCATTACAAGCATATTGCAAAACATTTTCTTTTGAATTCCACAAAAGAAAGAAAACCATATAGAAATGTAACGAAAAAAAGATGAGTAAATGATAACTGACATTTTATTTCTAGTTGAGCTATTCCTTTAACTGAAGGTGTTCCTAAAGCCACATAGCCCACCGCCGTCGTAGCGCACGTAGGTTTTCAGGGCGGACTTTAGGACCATGGAGAGTTCTCCCACAGTAACGAGCGCACACAAGCGCGTCTTGAAGAGGAAACCCCCACAGGAGCTCTTGCTGCCGGATACCTGAGACATCTCCAATCGTCCCTTTCCTCGCGCCGCATCCGATCGACGAGCGCACGGCGCGCCAAGGAATGCGCAGGACTGTCCGCTGGACGAGGGCGCGCGGTCACGCCATGGGTCCCCCTTCATGATCTCTGAGGTTCTATTGCGTTTTGATGCCGTAAAGTCATAGAGACCCTTGGAAACCTTTAGAATTCTCCTTCAAGCAGCGTCTGTATTGGAATAAACTCAGCTGGTGAATTTGTCTTCGGATGGATCATTTGGTCAGATTCCCCATTCATCGTGATGCGCGCTCGCTCCTTTTTCAAGTGTCTTATTGACTGACCGCGGATCAATTTTTGGACGTGGGCTGACGGTAAGCTCGTGCTCAGTGTTAGTTTACCGAGCGAAGTTAGAAGTGTGTGTGTGTGTGTTTTGGAGAGGTTTCATGGCGATGCGGGGGTGGCGAGTTGATCTGCGCTAGCTCGTGAAGATGCCAGTGTACTCTAACCTTTACGAAATAACATCTAAATGTGGAGTTCAATGCACGGTTTATGACAACTCGTTTTAGTGAAGGTATAATTCTAGGGAGAGATTCGCGAGAGCGTCAAGAATGTCCCGGTTGTCTTTCAGAATATCTAGAGGAAAAATAAATGATTTCCATTAAGAAAATTTGGCCGATAGCGTCACTTGTGACATTTTGATGTCAGTCAAGAACAACCCTCCACTTCCCATTACCGTAATGCGAACAATTGTATTTTTATTATTACACATGCAAAGTATTTCACGTTAAACATCATATAGTCGTGTTTGATGTACTTTCAATTTTTGCTGATTTTTCAAAATCTATGTGCAGACATATTCTTATTACAGTATACAATGAGAATCTTTAACAATGACGAGAAATACAAACAAACTTAAAAGTAACGCTTCCGTCACGCTAATGAGAATGAACATAGTGTCCTTATCATTTTTAATTTCCTGTTGAGTTATCAGATTTTTCCTTCAGATTCTTTCATAAACAGAATTTCAGGTGAGAACACCTCGATATAAGCCACGGACATTTTCTACACGCAAAAAATATAAGATTCTTTTAAAAATCGTCGTCTTTACATTATTGGCAAAACGACGGTACAGTGTTTATTCCAGTTGCGCTACTCATGAAAACCCACTATCAGTACATGAAATTTTCTCACATTTTAGCATGGTTGAATAAATGTAAAATAAAAACGCAATTGTGCTGCACCGTTTGAGGTGGCTTGTTTAAAGGCGGTGTTTGCGGGAGTATTGCACCCTCCTGCGATGGTATGGACAGAACACACAAACACACAGGCACTGCAGTGGCGTCTGATCACAGTCTGAGAAAGAGAGAGAGAGAGAGAGAGAGAGAGAGAGAGAGAGGGGCAAGGAAGAGAACAACAATCTGCTCCTGTAACCGGCTGCTACAGTTTAAACCCCTTGTGAGCTTTTCACACTTGAAGCTGTTAACCCTGGGTCGTTTTTTTACCCTGGGTAAATTTACAGTAATCTTGGGTTACATTGTTCACTGTTTCCTACAGTGCATAATCCTGGTAGACAGTTGGGTTTGTAAACCTTGGATTAACGTTCTTGTTTGCATATTTACAATCTTAATAACTTTGGATACTTTTTGGACCAAATGTTAAATCGTCTCCTCAATTTATGTTTGCTGGTACTGTTTGATTGTAGATACTGAAACTATCACTATTGCACACTTATATTTAGGATTTACTCAAATTTCTGTTTAGTTAATGACTAGATGTCTGTTGCTTTGTGATTTGATATTGCAATTGCTGTAATTTATATGGTTATAAAATATATAATATATTAACCAAGGGTTAAGCATAGTGGCTGTTTCAAATCTCTCATATTTTCGTTGAGGAATTGTATAGCAGATAAATAAAGTTGCTTCTGTTTTATTTGTTTTGGAGAATCTTGGTGGTTATATAGACTAAAAGCATTGTTATTGCACTTTACAGGGTGTGGGGGTGCACTAAACAATGCATAAGAATCAACAAACCCGAGGCATGGAAATTAAGACATGTCGTGGAGGAAGAGCTACGATTCTGTTCCAATGAATTTTCATAAACACGCACAGCCCTCCCTTCCCTTGTGCCACCCACCAAATGTTTCAATCCAGTGTGTAGCCTTACTGCGTTAGTTATCGGATCAGTGTCGACAAGTCAATTTCTTAATACTAATAATTACTATCGTTTTATCCCTCAGACGTGTGCCAAGAATCCATATATGAAAATTTGACAAAAATGACTTTGACAGTCCCATTGACTCTTCTTAAAGAAACTGTCACTCAGGTTTGGATGTGGCATCAGGCACAGCTCGTGTTTATTGTGTATGTGTGCACATTTATAAAGAATGCATCTATTCCCATGGTGCGGCTCTTATTGCCTACGGCCAGTTGGAAGGAGGACACGCGCACACACTTTAAGCTGTGTGGAGCAGAGGGGATCCAAGAAGATCTGGCTTTGGCGTGTGTCATCATCACCAGCAGCATTTGGATGCCCTATTAATAAGGAAGGCATGTTCTGTCATGAGCTTATTTTTTGCCCGGAGCATTGGTTAGCCACTTGTCGATAAAATCTGTGAGGGAGATATCGCAGAAGCCAGCAGGAAACCAATAAGCGTTAAGATGCGGCCGTCTTTGATGTGATTGGTGCAATGATTGGTCATTTGACTGTGAGACGTTCTGAAAGAACAGCCATGTCTATCTGGAGGAGCTAAAGCGCATCTGGCAGAACGCTCTTAGCTCTGATACATCAGCAGGTCAAATCAAGATCACATATCACTTCTGTGACAAAACCACTTTGACTGTTGCCCCGATCCGTGGAAAGTTAAAAGTCATGTCTGCGGCCCTCCGATAAAAGCATGCATGTATAATTTAAAGCCTGCGCCACCATCAATTTTTCAAAAACCTGCTTTAGCACAATGCACACTCCGGTTGAACTCCAGATTAAAAAGCTTTGCTGGCTAAATTGGAGTAAACAGGTTGTGAGTCTGTTGCTCTTTTGATTTTGATGTGAAATGGCTCGTATGGCAGAAACAGTCATTGTTATAAAATGGCTCAAAATCTTGGATGTGTTCAACTTGTAAAGCGGTATATTGGTTTGTTTGTGTGCGCGAGTGTGCGCATGTACAGGAGATGGTTCTATTGTTTTCCCGGCAAACAAAACACACTCTCGAGAACCCCAGTTTCTATGGGACCACTTTGCCGGGCACAATATCAATAAGAAGCTTCTGCTATCTGTGTGTGTTTGTGGGCATGTGTGCATAATGAGAAGAGTATGCTGTGGGAAAGCCCTCATTATAAAACAGTTTGAGCTCTCAGGCCATTAAAGTCAAGTAGAGAGAGAGCGAGGGAGAGTGTGGAGGATACTCGGGTGGATTGCTGATGATTGAAACAATAAGCTCGTTCTCTATGGTCTTGTCAGTAATGACTGATATTGGAATCCTTTGGGATGAGGGCTGTTGTCAGCTCTTGTCCAGGTGATGCTTGTGACCTGCGGTTCATTGATTGGTCTCTCAAAAGAACAGTAATCGATTGATAATAAGAGAAGAGATAGCATTGATTTTGGGTTGGCGAGAAGTTGCGGGGTCTTTTGGGAAAGTCCAAGCGGATTTCATGTGAAAACATGTAGCGGCCTTATTTGAAGCGTGGATGCAAAGGTGATAATCATCATCACCCATTGGACCTCATGGGGGGAGTTAAAATTTGAAGGATGACATGCACATAAATAAATATACAATGATGGTGCCGCATATATATTTGTACACAAGTGTGCGGTGCAAAATATGCAACTCAAATTGATGCACGCGCGCATAAACTCATTTACTGCTGGATTTCCTGTGGCTGATGAAGTCTGACATGCAATCTTTCCTTGAGTTTTTTTCAAGCTCTCTTTCTCTCTATTACCGTCACTTTCTATCTCCCTTAAGACTGTCAAGCTGTCAGAACCCTCACTGATTCCCACCGAACGGTATTGAAACCTGCCGTGTGTATGGTGGCGAGCGCACGTCGGTGCGAGTGTGTGTTTGTGCAGACCCGATTTAATCTCATATGCAAGGAAGGTATCTGGCACTTGCAGTATAACAAGAGTTCTCAGTCTATGAGGCACGTCTTACCCTGATTCTAGTCAAAAAATACTTCTGTATGTTTCTGTTACACCCTTGCTCATTCATTTATACATTATTGATTTCAGACAGACGATTTTATTCGCACGGCTCGCGGTGGCCGCGATTTGATGAGAACCTCATTTTGCTCTCTCTCTCGTCATTTAACCTTGAAATATAAGCCTGCGACAAACGCGCTGGATTCTAAGCCTGACAACGTTTGATGGAATTGGGTATCTGAATCCATTTTCTGTCCTCTCTCCATAGATGAGACAGTGCAGTCATTTACTTCATCGAAACTGAGTCAGGAACCTAGTCATCGGTCAGAAAAGCAGCCCAATAATGACAATCACAGTAATTCTGAAAACATTGGATGGGATGAAGATTTGGATTGAACTAGAAGACTGATTTCCCAAAGGGAGGAATGTTTTATTTGAGAGCATAGTTAGCTGTTTTAAAACAACATTTTTCTGCAATATTCCATTAGTTAATGCATTAGGGATCATAAACTAACAATGAATCTGTTACAGCAGTTATTAACCCAGGTTTATATTCCTTTATAAATGATGCTGTTGTTCATTGTTAATTCATGATCATTCATAATAAATTAACCAATGGTAGTTCATACAAAATAATATTCGAAAAATGTTCAAGTCTATGCATAAATCCACATTCAATTTGCTTTTTCACATGTGTCTTTTTCATCATTGTGATTCCATGTATGTCACGTGGCTTTGTTGGTGTGGTTCTAATTTTAAAACTACAATTATTGGAGTAGTACAAAAGACTTCATTTAGCGTTATGCTGATATTTGATTGGAGTTTGTGTTATGCTCAGGTTTGTTTGGATCGTGGTAATGTTAAGAGTACTGTACTGACTGTTATAGGTCTTTGTTGAATATGATTGTTTTGGACACTGGAGTGTCTTTGGCGAGTAATGACATTGGTAGTGCTTTGTATAGTACATTCAAGTATCATTTTTAAAACTGTGTATTGTCAGAAGGTTAATAGACTTGGATTTCTGATGAGGTGTTTTTCCGGTAATGTCAAAGTGATACTCCAAATGTTTTCAGATGTGATTTTCTTTCCCTATTCTGTTTTATTGTCTTTATACATGTTAAATTAAAATAGCCTTTATGAGCATGACTGTATTATGGAAGCCCAGAAGAAAATGCATTTGCTCTGTGCTGGCTCTTTCAAGTCTTTGCTGATTTAATGAAGCTCTCAGTTGAGTTTCCTTTAAAGTTCCGCTTCAGATTTTTCATTTAAAATTCATCGCATGCAGCAATGAAATTAGTCCTGGAAGGTGCTAATGATTAAAGGTCAAGTTCATAAATATTGTTGATTGTTTTATCTTACACAATCTGAGCACTGTTTGAGACATTCAGATCTTCTCTTAAACTAACACGAGAAACACGAGACAAAATCGACAGTTCACCTGGAAATACATACGTTCTTCCTTTTCTCATCATTAACCTAATTGCTATCTTGGAAACAACTGAGAGGTTTCATTTGTTATTTTTCTTTCCATGACTCTCACTTTACTTAGCTTACAACAGTGGTAATCAAATTGTATATTAGCAGTTAAAAACAAACAGTAAGTCAAGATGTATGGATTGAAGCCTCATTATCAGCATACAAATTGCAATGGCTCACTTGTCAAGCTTTTGTGCTTAACGGAAAATTGAAGTTACAAAATCTCCCACCATGTTTTTATGATCAAGCTTAGTCTTAGGCTTTTATAATTCAATTTTTATTGATGTTTTTCAACTAGAAAGAAAGAAGAAAGAATTGTTAATAATATTTTTGCTTAAGGTCTTCTGCCTTTTTGTGTATGCTTTTTTTGCTTGACTTTGCCTTAAGTTACAGTTTTCATCCTTACATATTGACATTTCAGAACCATCCACCAGCAGGATTCCTAATATCATGAAACACTATAAAAGTCCTGTAATTCCAGAACTGGGACAGTCACTAAATTCCTAAAGAATTTGTCAGTTGTATGTAGTAATGTTTTTAGTTTCTAGACTTGTGTGATAAAATCAGTCTGCCAATTTGATGGTAATGGCCTTTACTGTAAATCTCAGGCCCTTTCAAGTCTTACTGGAAACATTTGTATAATAAATGGAATCATTAAAATCTACTCATTCTAAACAATAGCTGTCATAAAGCTAAAAAAAGATAAACGCACCAGCAATCTCTACAAATTACATCACAATTATAAAAATAATGGAAATTCATCGGACAAAAAGAAAAAAAAATCTGGGGGTCAAACATATACACCTTTTATCATGTCATGTTAGATGTCATTTAAATAGAATAGAACAGACTATAATAGAATATTCTTAAATAGAATAGACCTTACGTTTCGTAGAGAGTCAAGCTCTTTTTCTGGTTTGCCATCCATTACCTTTGCTGGCCATTTATCTGTTCTTTTTGGACTTTTGACTGAGAATGCATCTGTCTGGTGAGGGGATTAGTGGCGCTGTGTGTCTGGAGGTGGTGTAGGAGAGCAGTAATACTCAATAATTAATCACCATCAGCAGCGCAGAGCATGGAAGAGTACTCAGGGGTCCCTTGTTAGCCAGGGCCGATCAGTGGAGTGTGAACAGTCTGCAAGCCACTTAAACCACATACACACTTGATCAATATACTGAACTTCAATTCATAAAGGGACCACGGAAAGACTGATACACGTGTGTCTCTGATGGTCACAGTGGAGCAGCTGTAGTCAAGGTTACGTGTGCACTAACAAGTCCATGACATAAACAACTTTAAGGAGTCTGTATGGGACTATATTTATTGTTTCTCATTTCCTGCTTATGCACTCAGTCACACACACACACATACGCACACACTCAAACGCACACACACTTAATGCCCCCGAGCGTGTTCGACTCTACTCTGATATTTGGCTGGCACGGAGAAGCTGGAACTGCCACAATAAATAATGGAGTCCACAAAGACCAGCTTGGTCTTTATCTTTTTTTCATACTTGCACAAACACAAGCCCACACCTAGGGAAACGCACATATGCGCGTCTATTTGCCTCACTGTCATATATGTAACGTCTGAATATAGATGCAGGACTGGTTGTCCTTGAGTCATTCGTTCTGCTGTGTCGTGAGCGTACATGTGTGTGTTGGTTTTAACGGTGTGTGTTTCTCTGTTCATAACTCAGCACTCTTCCTCCAGGGGCACTGTTATATTTACCGCATGGTAAATGTGTTGACTGTCAGGCCTGGAGGTTTGTAGAGTTTAAATTGGATTAAATCATAAAATCACCACATCAATCATTCACAGCTGGTCCTTCCGCAACACGCCTGTCTGCACGCGTGCATGTGCGCCGAGCAGCTGCACGCACGTGCGCGGATATTAGCTCCAATGAGAAATAAGGAATACCTTCTGTACACATCCTTCACTGGACCGTAATTGAATTGCCGGTGGTGACTGTGAAGAAAGCATCGTTCATAGACTGATTTGATCTTTGAAATGTTCAGCGGAGGAGATTGTGGAAAGTGTGGCTGTATTATTAGTGGGTTTTGCCAAGGCAAGCATCTCTATTACTTTTGAACAAGCCCTGAACCCAAATCTTAATCTCTCTCATTACCGATAACTCAAATCGTGTGGGTTGTTGAGGTGAGGTTTGCCTTTTTTTTGGAAGGAATCTGACATTTTTTGCCCCTCGGATGATGAATTTATGGAAAGCCCGAGTCATATCTAAGGCCCAGAATATTAGAGGTTTTAGGATATGGGGTCTTTTGAATCAGGCTGTTAAAGCAATCACTTTACAACACACTAAATTTCACCCAGGACAGATTAAAAGCCGCACAGCAACACCCTGTGAACCGGCTAGAAGAGGAGCATGAAGTTTTTCCACATCTCATGTTTACCGAAAATGCAAAAATGTAGTTCAGACTGACGTTTTACCTTGACGTCACGTTGCATACTAAATGATGTCAGGGATTCATTAAAGCTTTAATCAATGGTCCCGTACACATTAACGGCTGGCTTGGAAAATGTGAAATCCTCACATTTTACCTTTTCCCGATTTTTCAGTCTCTCTGTGTGTCTCTCTCCTCTTTTAGAACCTTGAGATTATGTGTGGGAGAGGGATGATAAGCCATTTAAAGAGATCACAAGCACTTTCTCTCTTTCGTCCCTCTGTCTTTTTAACACACACACGCACACGCACACGCACACACACACACACACACACACACACACACACATACACGGACACATCAACACTCCCACACACACACCCAAAATAAAGTCTATTAACCTCTCAAATGCTACTGTTCCTGATGGGATTTAGACCTTCCAGTGTCTGAATTTGGCATGCAATTCATCATCAGTAGAATGTTATTGTAAGATAATTACGGTTGAACAGGAAGGGTTTGCGCACACTTATTAAGTTTACATTAAGTACGTTAAATAGACGGGAAATGGGTTATAATAGCGTTTTTGGATCAGGTGTAGCATATAACATATAAGATCATGGAGGGAATTTTAAGAATGCCGTATAGCTGCAGGGAGTAATTTAGGGCCCACAAAGTGACAGAAGCTGTGCATCATAGGGTAAATCATGGTGACTGGGTTGTGAAAAAGGGATTATGAACCTGAAATGTTGTTAAGGTGACTTATCTACCAGAGACCTGAAGGCAGATTGGGAGTAATTGACATAAGCTGTCAAGCACTGAGTGTCCAGCAGTGTGGTTCACTTGATCTAAATCTTAAACATTTTTCTTGTATATTTGTCAAAATTTTTATATATAAAATAAAAGGAAGAATGTGTCATTCTGCAGGGCTATTTAAACGAATAAATTATCTAAATTTCAACTACCCAGTACATTTGCACTTGAATTCAGAAACCAAAGTCTGTGTGTCTTTATTAATGAATATTTCAGCCAATTGCGTGTTCGATGGACTTTAGAAGCTTGTACATAGCGTTCAGATGTTATGTTGGTCTTTCTAATCGCTCTCCTCATTTATTCTGTCACTTTGAAATGGAGATGAATTGCAGTATTTTATCTTGTTTGTTGACTAGTTTGATTAAAATTAACATTGGGATTTTTATATATTTGCTTTCTCATCTTTGAGTCTTGGTTATATGGTGAAATGATTCATACACAAGCAACTTGTCTTGGAAGCACAAAATGCACTGCTTGACTTTACCTGGAGCAAAAGAATATCCTCATAAATTGTTACATGTCTGGTGGTTATATTTCATTTCTGTGGCCGTATAGAGTACTTTATGTCCTTTATTACTCAAAGGAAAGAGAAAACAAAAAAGTAATAATCGTGTGCTTATTCTGTTATTGGAATCATTTGGTTTCCTCTGAAAATAGGCTTCTGTTTTCTCTCAGATATGGAAATCGTATGGCCGCTGTGCACAGCCAGCTAACAGAGATTAAAATAGATTTCAAATATTAACACAGAACTCAGGTGATTGAGTGGCAAAGCACAAAAATCAGATAAAATATGAAGAAGTCTTATGTTAATATGATTTGACCAAGAAGATTGTATCTCTCTTTGCTTTGTCTCAAGCATATATAAAGTAAAAAGCAGAAATGTCTGAATTTCTGAGAAATTCAATTTTGCAGACTGTGTATATTACAACTGGAACTTGGTAAATGAAGTACAGAAGGGGTGAAAATCCATTATAAATAAATGAAACCATGCAACAGGTAAACTAACTTCTATAATATATGTGTATTAGAAAACCATTCCACATTTTCATTTAATCAGCATTTTAGATGTATTGTGGCCATTCAAGTCCAGTGTCTGTTGAATTTCAACAAAATCAAACCTCAGGAGTGACATAAAGTCATTCAACAGCAGTGTTAAAGACTGACAGCGAGGTCAGGTTTTCACATAAAAAATGTTTTTTTTTTTACTTTTCTTACATATATTACTTTTGTATTGCTTAGAGTGAATATGAACTTGTTTTCTTTGCAGTATTTGAGGTCTGAAAAAATACAGAGCATCTTTTCAGTTATTTTGACCTGTTTCTCCAGTTTTCATTTTCTGCAAATAAATGCAAATAGAAACAATATCAATCAATGTCTCAATGGTTTGGTTTACATACAGTGGGAGTTAATGGGCGGTATTGTTGTGTGCATTCTTCAAAATATCTATGTTCTGCAGAAGAAAGAAAGTCAAACAGGTTAGGAATAACATAAGGGTGACCAAATGATGAAAGATTTTTTATTTTGGGGTGAACTATCCCTTTAAACACCAGAAGTTAACATGATAGACCAGTCAAACAAAAGCAATGTTTGAGCCACAATGTTTACCCTGCTGAAAGACCAGCATCAGTATTCCTGCTGGTCCGGGTTGTTTAATGCTTTGTATTGCTGGTCTGGTGCTGGGTTGTGAACCAAACAAAAACTTTCAGCAAATAAGCCTGGATGACTAAAGAATCTCCCTGGGCAAACAAGTTAAAACACCCGTAAGCAACCCGCCAGCATCCAAAACACAGAATATGTTGGTAATCAGCTGAAAGTTGACCTGCTATTGGCTTTCTTCATAGTTGTCTCCGCACGAGGATCAGAGAAAATGTTTAACATCAATAAAATCACATTTTACTTTGTAATCCTGAGCTTACAGAGAAACCACATGCATCATTGCATGCAGGTATGCGTGTGATTGTATGTTGTCTGTATAACATGTGAGGTTTGTCTCTGTACTTCCATCAGGTCGGAGAAGAAGATGACAGCTCTCAACCCAGTGCTGTTTCTGCTCTGCGGTGTCTCTGTGTCTATGACCCTGAAGGTTGTATCGAAGAGAGGCTCAGGTACGTCCAGTGTCTCTCTCTCTCTTTATTATTAATCACAGAGGGCCGCTTCAAGTTTTAAAGAGGAACATCAAATAGTATTTTACGCCATAATGAAAGCCGCTATGCTAAACTGTGCTCACTGGCCATGTGACTGTATGTATTAAAGCTTGATTTAATGCAATATTGACGGTGAAGGTCATTTGTGTGTGCTCAGAGTGTGTATGTGCTTTCCCTCATGCATCACCAAACTACACATACACACAAATGGGAACACGTGTAAACACACACATGCAATTTTTTAACAGAGAACAGGTTGGGAAGAGAGTAGTGCCAGCCCATCTGTCAGAGGTGATACTCTAATGTGTGTGTGGGGGGGGTGTCTGTGGGTGTTTTAGATAGTGAGAAATTGTGTGTGTGTGTGTGCGTGTGTGTGTGTGTGTGTGTGTGTGTGTGTGTGTGTGTGTGTGTGTGTGTGTGTGTGTGTGTGTGTTGTGGTGTGTGTGTGTGTTGTGTGTGATGTTGTGTGTGTTGGTGGTGGTGTGTGTGTGGTGTGGTGCATGCCGTGCCCGTTGTTTTGCGTGCGTGTGTATGACTGACTGACTAGGCAAAGGAGCACAAAATGAGAGCCAAGACCACCGTGTACTCCAGATAATTAGGTGCAGGGAGGTGTTATGAGTTCAGCCGCAGTTTGATGTTCCTCAGGACAAAATAATATTTCCTGGTACTTGGGTTTTTTTCAAATAGCATAATGAGCGCACAGAACAAGAGTTACTCAATTACAGAAACTCAAGCTGTTCACTGAAAAGGATCTAAAAATATGAACCCTATTTCATTGTTGGCTAAAAGAACGGGTTATAGACATATTGCGGGAACTTTTAAGTACATCCCCTCAAATTAAGCATGAAATGGCATTTGCAACCACGTGTGTTCCTTAAAGGGCTATTCTCTCAAATATTAACATTTTGTTGTCATTTACACACCCCTCATGTAATGACAAAAAAATATTTATACACTTGTTTTCTAGTACAAATATCTAAAACAAAAAAGTAAATCAAGATACATTTACTTGATAAGAAAATTGACCTAAGTTGGCGCCTGTGGTCTCTCCACTGTCCTATATATATATATATATATAAAGATGCAAAGGCCAAAAAAAGGGGGGGATACAAAGGCCAAAAAAAGGGGCGGAAAAGATACAAAGGCCAAAAAAAAAGTGACCTAAGATATTGAGAGGCTGTTTACACGAAACCATTTTTAATTAAAAATGAATTTTTTTTAGCCGTTTACACAACAACGTTTTGGGGGAATGAAAATGCAAACTTTTGAAAACGATACAGTGTTCTTACTCGTTTTTGCGTATTGATGTAAACGCAGATCGTTTTGACATTAGTGTCGTGTTTATGTGAAACTTACGAAAACGCATAGGAAAACGCTTATGTTTTGTACTCCATTGTTGTCATAAAAACATACTCTTAAAGCCACAATATGGAGTATTTGGACTGCTACATGGTGCACTTTTGAAACAACAACAAAAGGCGAAGCTAAATGACGTTATGTAGGAGAGTGGAATTAAGGTACATGTCATTTTCACCATCCAGAGGCGTATGGAGATCGCCCATCATGTTCACGAACGAGGTATGAAATTTATTTTATGTCATCGTAATGAATTAGCTTGCAAGAAACGTGGAATGTAATGCTACGTTAGCCCGCGACTGATATTGGACTTTGTCCATTGATTTGGTAGCGTAATGCTACACAGTTTTACGTGTTTAAAACAGTCATACAGTCGTCGTTTAAAAACTAAATTTGAACGAACCCACAGTATTTACAAGTAACGTTACTGGCTACATATTTTTGTGCGACATATACTGTATCTCTTAGGGTAACTGCATTCATAACTATTCAAATAATCTGTGCATGAGTATTTCGTGTACAATAAAAAAAAAGTGCTTACCTGTCTATTAAAACACATGCGAGAGCGGAGTCTCTGTAGAGTCCAAGTTGGTCGCGAAGCTCTCTATTTAGAAAACGCCATGCCGATATTAATCCTTGTTTTATTTCTTCATTTGTCAATAAGCCAGCTTGCCTCGTTTGGCCTACGTTTACGCTTTTTTGGGTTTCCTTTACTCGCCAAAGAGCAGTGTTGGGTGTAACTAGTTACTAAGTAATTAGTTACCGAAATTTAATTACTTTTCACTTGAAAAAGTAAAGTAATGGATTACTCTTATTTTTTCTGTAATTTAATTACAGTTACTTCTGATGTAATTAAACTAAATACTTTGTGTAATATATGTGTGTGTAATAGTGGAATTGACATCAAAATTCAGAGTCTAACTTTAAAATCTGTGCTTTAATGTATAATTCTCACATTTGTAATACTTTGATCAGTTAAGAGTACTCATAAGAGTACTTTATGTAGTTTAATAATATTTTTTGAGTGAATTAAAAGAGCCGTTTCATGTCTGTCCTTGAATCACTTAACTAATCAAGGTTGATATAGGATATAGAAAGTAATTAGTAATAAGTAACTAAATAATTTTTGGAGAGAGTAATTTGTACAGTAATCTAATTACACTATTGAATATGTAATTAGTAACTAGTAATTAATTACTTTTTGAGAGTAACTTACCCAACACTGCCAAAGAGTAATCGTGATCCGTAATAACAGAACAACAGATGCTGCGTCCCAGATGCTGTATAACCACTTCCGCATTTGCGTGTTGCCGTAGTTTCTACAACCGGAAACTGAGGGTAGTGTGGAGCACCGGATATTAAGTCACTGATATGCGACAAATACAAGGGAGACAAGGGACAGGCCATTATTTTAAATAGGAATTTCTAAGGATTTGCACATTCTTGGGAACATTTGGGATAATGTAAGTACACAACTGCATGAAATATATCACACTGTGCAAGGGATTTTTGGATATTTCATAACAAAATAATTTTATATTGTGGCTTTAAGTCTTCTTTTTTAAAAGAAAATATCAAGGTTATGTTTAAAACAAGCAAAAAAATCTGCCAATGGACTAAGAAAAATAAATTGAATTATTGTTAATGTAATAATTAATATTATAGATTGAATTAGTTACTTAAGGAAAGTTAAAACAAAAAATATAATATACAGTAGTTATTTATCTTACCCATGTAACAACTCCAATGCTGGCAGCCATGCCCCCTGCATCAGCACCTTCTCCCGGCCATTCCGTTCCCATTTCACCGGAAAAATGCATAGGCTTTTGATCGAGGGAACCCGTGCGCCACTAACTTCCGGGCTGGCATACAAAAACACGTCATCTCTTTGGCTCCCTATTGTCTTTGTTCATTGTCAAGTCTAGTTGTATTATGCGTGTTTCTAGTTCAGACCTTTTTGTACCTGTGGATGTTACCCGTGGATGTTATTTGTGAATTACCTGCCTGTGGATTACCTCTGGATGTTTGTTTACCCGTGGATGTATGTTTACCTGTCGAAGTTACTTGTTGGATTATCACCTGTCGTTTGTACATATGTTCACCCCTGTATTAAATCATCAGTTCACCTTACTCCATGTGTGGCATAGTCCTTCCCTCCGAAAGTGTTAAAACCCCATTTGCAATATTTTTTTAAGATAAATTTAGATAATTCTTACATTTTCTAGGTCACTTTCCTGGTCAAGTACATGTATTTTGATTTAAGAATTTTGAGATATTTGTTCTAAAACAAGTTAAAAAAAATGCTTAAATAAATTTTTTGCAGGTTGTCAAACCTATATGACTTTCTTCCTTAAAAAGAATAAAATATAAATAATGCTGTTGCTGCTTTTTATACACAGTCAAAGTAAATGGGGACTGAGCCTGTCACTCTGTAACACTTCTGCATAACATCTTATTTTGTGTTTGACTGAAGCAAGAAAGTCATATTGGTTTGGATTAACATGAGGGTGCTCAAATAATGCAGATTTCTTTAATGTTACGTATTTTGGAATGAAACAGCTATGTTTAATTTTGGCCATAGGGAATTGAATGAATCATGAAAAGTGGGCATTCCATAGCAGAATCGTGGTAGAGCAGAATGTGGTTTTGCTAAAACAAAGCCTAAACAGCTATTGTTTAAAATAGAATGGCCCTTGTTGCTAGGTGACATCAGGCGAAAAGGAAAGTCGTTTCAGAGCTCATTACAGCAAGTTATTACATTTGAATGATGATGAAAGATTACGAAGAAAAACATTTTTTTGGAATAACGTCCGCTGATGAATCGTGCACAATAAGACCAGGGACGTGACGGGAATTTCGTGGAGACTTTAAAAACCCTCTTTCAGGTCATGTTATGAGAACACTTTTCAATGCAGCTGTGTTCCTGTAACTGAAGAAACATGCTGCTTGCAACGCCAGGGTCAGTAGTTCAATTCCCACCGATCGCATATACTAATAAAAAATGTATACCCAACAGGCACTGTAAATTGTTTTAGAAAGAAAGATCTGCCGAATGTGTAAAATTTGTATGTGTAAGATCACTTCAGAGTCTTTTGAGGTTGTTTTTGTTAAAGAACCTTAAAGCTTTTTTTAAGGCACTGAAGAATTACACAGTTAGAAACCCACCATTTCTGTGTAATGAAAGCAAGCTGACTGCATGTCTAGTACAAAGACAATATTTACAAAACGGCAATATTTACCGTTAACTCTGGGTTTACACTAAGATTGAAATTGAATGTTTAAAAAAGAATTTGTGTGCTTTAGCAAACTTGCACGCTTGATATTTGACGGCATTCCACAGATGCCCTTTGTGAAAGTTAAGTTGAAATCAACCTGGAAGTTTCTTTTAAAGGGGTCATATGACAGGGCTAAAACGAATATTATCGTTTGTTTTAGATCTAATGTAATGTGTATACACGATTTAAGGTTCAAAAATGCTGTATTTTCCACATACTGTGCATGTTTGTATCTCCTCTTTGCCCCGCCTCTCTAAAACGCGCTGATTTTTTACAAAGCTCATCGCTCTGAAAAGTGAGGTGTGCTATGATTGGCCAGTTAACCAGTGCGTAGTGATTGGTCGAATACTGCAGGCATTGACGGAAATGTTACGCCTCTTACCATATTCGGAACATCATGTTCCCAAGCAATTGTACTGACAGGTGATAAAATGTCATCGGTACTTCCAATTCGAGTACTTTGTATCAGATTCGAGCCCGAATCTGATACGGAAAATGAATATGATCAAGCCGATAGATACATCAACTTTGCCAGCGCGACTTGAGCAGGATGTAATGGATTGGTAAGGTTTTATTAAAAAAAGATTATGTTAAATAGTTAAAAACTATAGCTAACTGTTTTACCTATTATAAACGAGGTTATAACGACTATAAACAAACAACCATATACATCATACAGAGTTTGTTTGCGATAGAAACAAGCATTCGTTTTTAGTTCGCAACGAAACACACAGCATCTCCGCGACATGGCTGCGATAGTGACGATACAATGAGATTTACAGGTGCGCCCACCTTACTTGCGTTTAGATGTGGGCGGTCTTAGTCAAGTCACGTTACGAAGTGATGTACATTCGCCGGGGTGTGGTTACACGAAGCGTTTCAGGCAGGTATGGGTGAGCATTCGCTTTTAGATAGAATGCATCTTTTGTTCCGAAACTTTCATTTTTGCAATTTTACGTGTCTAATACATGCATGGGCAACTTATAACACACCAAAGACATGTATTCGCGCCATATGACCCCTTTAATGAAATGGTAAAGTCTGCTGAAACCAGCAGGTGAGTTTTTATTAGACCATTCGTATGCTTGAAGCTGTGCTCAGATCAGTGGCTCTTCCGACCATATTGCAGCAGTCTCAAAGCTTCAAAGACACTATTAAATGTCAGACACATCAACATCACTCTGCAGCTCCAGATGAAATAATAACTCTCTCCCTTTCCATCTGATCATCTCAGCAGAGGCCCAGGGCATGGCCCAAACAGCAGTATGTGTGTGTGTGTGTGTGTGTGTGTGTGTGTGTGTGTGTGTGTGTGTGTGTGTGTGTGTGTGTGCGTGCGTGCGTGCGTGTGTGTGTGTTTGTGACTTTGAGCAGCACAAACACACATCTCATCTAAAACAGCAATTCCTCGATGTGTTTTAAAGGATTTCACAGCTGTAATTGAACAGGGCCATGTTCTGATTGATTATGAAATATCATGCTCTAATTTTCTCCTGCATTGTGTGTTATGAAGAACTTGAGTTTGAGCGCAGATTAATAAAAAGAGATTTGAGAAATGAGATGCAGGAAAAGTCATCCTCAGTTACCCTGGAGAAAAAGGTACTGAAGAAATGCACACTTAAATTTGAATGAAAACTGATTCATGGAAGCATTCAACCACATTTCTTTCTTGTTTTTGTATTTGTAAAGACCTCTTCACACCAAGATCCTGGAAAATACACGGAAAATCTGTCCAGGAATTTGTCCCATCGTTAGATTTTGTTCATTCACACTGCCAGTGATTTTCTGGAATCTGTGCGTGCGTTCACACACGGCATGAAGACTCCGCAAAGACATGTGACGTAATATACTGCAATGTAATGTTATGTGATTTTTTTTGTCGTGAAAGTATTCTGTAGCATGTATTGTTGCCTTTTGCAAATGACAAAGACGTCAATTTTCAAACAAACGTTTTTATTTATATTTTTATTGGTAAATGCAGAACAACGAAGAGGAATGAGGCACAAGAACGCAATGTAGGCTATACGAGATTAAGCCCAACAAGATTAAGCTAAATTTAAGAATATAAAATGTCATATGAAAATAAATAAAAGCAAATTGTTCAGGCTTGTTCGGTGCAAATTTACACAGCCTTAATGAAAACATATATCGGAAATGCTGCGAAGTAAAAATTAGACAGTATTTTTTTTAAATAGCCTAACTGCAATACAAAAGGCACGGTGTAATCATTTTTCAGTAATGTGATGTGCAAAAATGTGAGTTTAAAAATACGTTTTTAAGAATTTAGATTTTGTAAGCATTTCGGGATAAACTCATGCAGATCGAATGAAAAACCTGTTAATAAAGCAGATTGCACATAATGCTATAAAAACCATAAATAAACACTTAGGTCAGTATATGATGATCATGTTTATGTTGTTTACAATGTTTTTGTTGAGAAAAACAAGCACATAAATGTTCCGGTGAAAGTTTGGAGTTAGTCTGTTAACGGTGTCTGCACAGAAACTCGAGCACGGCAGGTGCACACAGCCGTGTTTTAAAGGTTGGTAAGAGATCAAGTGCTGTGTATTTTCTGGTTAAAAGTTTGGATAAAAGTAATTTCAAGTTTAAACTGCGTTTAGAAGCAGACATCGCTATTCTCGCATCTGACCCTAAAGGACGTGGATTTACGAAATACATTCATGTGTTTGGAGGAGGCGTGGCTTTGAACGGCGAATCTCATAGAGGGTGGTATTATAATTTCAGTGCTAGCAGGCTAAAGTAGCACATTTCCAAATCAACCACCCCACCTTTAAGTTTGGTGATTAGGACTCATTCATCCATGATTTAGCTAAAGACGAATAGTATGTCATGGTCCTGCCTTCTTGTTCAGGATTTTCTAGTCTTGTGGCAGGATCGTGACAGATCCCTTATGTTTAGTGTGAGAAAGCCATGGGGTGTTTATCTTTTGACACTCCATGTGTTTTCTCGTGTCTCGTCATTGGCCCTGCCTCTCTCGTTTCCTGTATTACTTCCCGGCCGTGTTTCATTACCCTCACCTGCCCTGTGTTACATCCCTCGTTTGTATTCCCCTTTAAATAGTCCTCATGTTTCATTGTCCTGTGCTCTTGCGTTGTACCTGTACCCTGTACCTTGTGCTTGTGCTCATGTTCTTGTACCATTGTGAGTAATTACCTACATTCCTTTGGATTACGTTAACCGTACCTTGTCTCATCCTGTCCAGCCTTGTGTTTTGATGTTTTGTCGTGTTTAGTTTAGTTATTTTGTCCTGCTGTTTTTGCCCCTTCGTGGGAAGTATTTTGGTTTCTGTTTTTATATTAGTTCTGTCTTCGTTACCCCATTGTGGGTCTTTGTTTTGTGTTTCTTTATTTAATAAAAGTTTGTGTTAACCCCTTCACCTCTGGCTGCCTGCAATTGGGTTCTTCTCCACCACCCCCGTGACATAGTAGGCCTATTTTTTTGTTTTCGATTTACTAACGAACAAAAAATCCCTTAACTATATTTGTTTTCATAGCCAAATTATTTACAATTTATTATAGATGTGTGTCATCACTACATGGCTTTTACGGCATTGTTTCTGCCTTTTGTTCACACAGGGCACATTCCGGGACTGATCCCGTTAATGTTACTAGATCCACATTCTGGAATCACTTTTCAGATCAATCCGGGATGCTTTTGCGTTCTCGGAGAAGGCACTCTTGCAATTTTCTGGGATCAGTGGTCTGTGTGAATGGGGTTTAAGAATGTCTGGTAATTTTCTGATTCTGTTAAATAAAACAAGTAAACCTGTCAGATGTGATTTATTTATGGTAGATTTTATATTTAATTTAAAGGGATAGTTCAACGAAAAATGAAAATTCTTTCATCATTTACTCACTCTCTTGTAGAATTGCACGGTAGTATCGTAGTACCGTAGATAATGTTGCATATGGGCATTAATATTAATTTGAACACTTACATCTGCCTTTTTGCAGTGTTTATCTCCTAAATGAATGTGTGTTTTGAATGACTCGGACGAGATAATGATTCAAATTAGCATTTTGAACCAGTTGGTTAAATGATTCACTAACTCAGTGGAAAACTTGCAATGTATCGTTACTTCCGCTAACACTCCAGTTCATAAGGTGGCGGTAATGCACCTATAAGCTGGTTTGCCAACCACCAGAAAAACTCAAGAAAAAGAAGTTACTTCCGCTAGCGCCTCAGAATGGAGTTTACCAAGTCCCTTGCACATCTGCCACAAATACATCTAGATGATGTACAACGTCTTGCAGATAAATTTTTGCTAACGGCCAGATCAAAGCTAGAGAAAGCACACAAATTCTTTGTTGAACAGTACCTGTTTGATTATGAAGGTAAGTGTTTTGTTTTCTTTTTGTGTTAGCGAAGGTGCTAGGGTGAGTACTTGAATACGTGTTCTGTCAGTTTTTTTTTCACTGTTGTTAAATTCCTGCACGACGGCAAAACGGAAGTTCTTCTTCTTCTACTTCTTCTTCTTCTTGTTTGTTGCAAGATGGATGTTATGATACACTGCTTTGCGAAAAGGCAGAAGTTAAGTGACGTCATTGTGAAAAGGGCGTATGGGTACCTTCATTGTTCGGTTACCAACATTCTTCAAAATATCTTCTTTTGTGTTCTGCAGAAGAAAGAAAGTAATTCGGGTTTAAAATGACAAGAGGGTGAGTAAATGATGACAGAATTTTCATTTTTGGGTGAACTATCCCTTTGAAGTCATATGAAGTCTCAATGTCATGGGATCGATTTCCAAGAAATACTCAAATTGATCAAATATATAATGCAAGTCATTGTAGATAAGAGCATCTGCTAAATTAATAAATGTACTGTAACATATGTTAGGCATGTTAATTATTCTCACCATCATGTCTTTACTTTGATTAATGAAGTACAAAAATTTCACACTGATTTTCTTTATAAATCACATAAATTCCAATTAACTTTTAACTTAAATAAACTCTGACACACACACACACACATATATACTGTATATATATAGAAGTGTACATTCAAGGTGTCAGTCCATTCTCTCTCATTAAGCGCTCTGCAGTTCCCTTTTTTCTCTCTCTCAATCTGTTTCTGTGTTTTTAAATGCTAATGACGGATTAGCCAGTGCTGTGGCCTCAGGATTTTCTCTCTTTATTCCTGTGTTTGTTTCAGTTTTCTCTCTCTGGTCTCCCTCTTTTCTTTTCCTGTCATGTTACTCTGACCCACAGACCCTCTCTCTTTATGAGAGGCAATGAAAGGCTTCAAACATCAGAATAGACTTCAATCCCTCTTTTCTCCATCTTTGTCAACCGAAGGAATTTTTTCATTATGTCCTCTAAAGCTGTGAGAAAATGGCTCTCTCTCATTGGTTAACAGAGCCACCTGCTCTCACAACGAACCTGCTCGACCTCCGTCACTATGGCAAACTGCAGGCGGAGGTGAGCGGATGCGAGTTATGGGAAAAGAGTGGGAACAAACAGTCACGCTATAATCCAACAGAGACTTGTTTGAGGTTAGCGGTGATTTGAGAGGTCAAGGAAAGGTCAAAACGAAGGACAGTCTGAGAGACGCAGGGCGGCACGGTGGTTAGTCATGGAAATGTCCTTAATTTGCTTGATGCAATCAGGCTACGATAAATCTGAGGCAGACAAAGCGATTTTTGCAATCGAGAGAGGGGTAAGAATCCATGGGAACAGTAAATAAGAGAAGAAGTGCATTGTGGGAGATTAAAATCACTTGTTTGGCCCAAAACACATCAGCTCAGAAATATGGGCTACATAATGAGTTTATATGAATATACCTACTCAAAACAGCTATAACCATAAAGCACGGCAAAGCAAAGGAGCCCGGTTCTACCTCTTCCTCTCTCTCTCTCTCTCTCTCTCTCTCTCTCTCTCTAAGTCTCTACAGAGAGCAGTAGGAAATGGAAATGCACACTTTATGGGTCTGGGTGATTGGATTTGCATGGCATCAAGCCAGCACAAACACACACACGCAAACACACAAACGAAAGCGCAGAAAGTGTCTAAGAGAGAAGTGGTAACTCAAAGTCGACATGACAGTTTTACTGGGGTGCAGTTGCTCTCAGTTTCTAAAGCAAACAGCCATTTACTGTTGCACTAAATAGCGACTAGGGTTTGCCCTCAATATTGGAGAGAGAAATTACCGGCTTGAATTCAAGCAGGGAATTGGAAATTAGAAAGCCATGTTTGAGCTTCGTCTTAAAAGAATAGCTGTTAATGTGCAATTGGAGTGAACCAGCCAATCAAGATTGAACAAACTGAACGTTAGATTTGGCAAAGCGTGATTACATACCGTATCTCTCAATTACAAATAACCGTTTCATCTTTTAAACTCTCATTTTCCCATTAAATGGAAAATTGGACTCTCGAAATGCCCAGACCTCTTGAATTTCTGTCCGAACGCTTGTATTTATTTCCGAAAGCATTGAATTGATTGTAATTGCGACTGAAAACCATTTTTACCAACGTCTCTCATGTACAAATCCACTCAATTATTACCGCGGCACTCCAAATTGGCTTTAGACGCATTCGGTTTCCTTTGATCATACGTGAGCGCCTCTACAATCCTGCTCGAGTCTGTCGAATTTGACGCTAGCCCACCTGTGGCAGGATGACAGCGTGCGGCGTACTGCGGCTTCATTGCCTCTGATCACAGGTCTCTGCCAAGCCTTATTAAGACGTTGCAATTTAAGTAAGAGAGAGATAGACTCCATATTCCTAAATGGTTCTTTGTAAAAGCAGAGCATTTGAATTAAATGAGACACAATTGTTAATTTAATTCTACTGTAATTGACTCCAGTGGTCTGGTGTACCATGCTAATATCACAGAGGAAGACTGCCTTCTGGTCGAAAGAGCGAGAGAAAGGCGAAGAGTGACAAAGACGGTGAACGAGTATGAGGAGACCTCCAGGGACGATGTGACCTACAATTAGTGACAGTAACATGATAACTCAAGGCCAACAGCGGTCCATTAGCATATTTCATAATTGATTACGGGAGATCTTCGGAGGACGAATATTTATTCAGAGCTAGTTAGGGCCAATTTGAGGGTGAATTAATGAGGAAACAAGGCTTTAAAAGAGACCTGCGCTTTCTCTTCCTTCGACCTCCCGTTCCTTTACATTGTTGAATTATGCAGTTATGTAAATTCGAGGTTTATAACGGCAGAAGAAAACTAATTCCATCACATACGTTCAGGACAGGTGATCTTTCCGATACAAAACTATTATCTATTAACTATGATCACATTTCTGTTCTGCAAAATGTCTATTATACGTTTGAAATAGATTCCTACAAATTCTGTTTTATTAAGGAGATTTTTTTTCAAATGAAAATTACATTTCTGTCATAGTTACCTAATTTACAAATAATTCTCAACCAAATAAAAATTCTGTCATTTATTCACCCTTATGCCTTTCAAAACCTGTATATGTGTCAGGATTGGCAGGAGAAGAACCCAAGCGCAGGCAACTTGACACAAAACAATGAGTTATTACACGAAAACGTAAAACAAAAACCCACGAGGGGGTAAAACAACAATGACAAAGGAAATAATAATCACAGACTAAACGGGAACATAGACTAACTAACTGGACTAAACTAATACAACACTTGACAAAACTTACACTGACTAAACTACTAGACAATACCTTACAGGACACAGCGTGGGAACAGGCGATGAGGTCTTTGCAGACATGGAACAAAACGAACTCGCACAGGACAGAAAACACAAGGGCTAAACTAATACAACAAGTTTAGTAAAGGGAACCAAATCAAGAGGGGAACAGGTGCGGGGCATGAAATTATTAACAATCAATAATGAGGAAACGAGCGGGCGGGGACAAAGACGAGACCAGAGAGAGCGCAGGGCGTAAAATATGGTTGTGGACAAGTTGAGGAACTTAAAGTAAAAAAGATTCCACTGATGTACAACATCAGTTCCTCTAGATGTTAATCCCAACCTGTATGATTTTCTTCTGCTCAGTAAGACCAAACAAAAATTCAGTCCAACTCTATCCCCTTTTGTATTCCTTGAGAAAAAGAAAATCATACGGGTTTGGAACGACATGTGGTGTGAGTAATTAATGACAGACGTTTTTAAATGTTCTGCTCTTTATAAATCCCTAAAAATACAGTTTGCTCTTTTTCTCCCTACGCTGCCACACATGTAGGCAGTGTTTTATTTTGAGGTGTAGGCACACCAGTGTGATGTTCTTATCATGACCACACTGCTTGGAAATGCGTCTGTAGTTATGGAAACTCTGTAGTGAGGCATTTTAACAAGGTTCTTATCTAAGCAAAAGAAACCTACTTAAACTAATTCCCCACCTCCACCCACCTAACCAACCACACACACACACACACACACACAAGCCCTTCTCCTGAAGATGAGTGATTCCCAGAAACGTAAGAAGCAAGTGCACACGGAGAAGATTACAAGTGAAAGATTATTTCTCTTTTTATCTCCTATATTTTATTTGTAATGCGCTTAAAATTACCATCATATAACATCTCAGCATCGGTTCAGATGCAGTAATGGGAATAAAGCTATAGTTGCTTGCCTATGCAAAACCTGATGCTAGGGTTTTGTGGGTGGTTACCAGGTCATTGCTATGCAGTTGCTAAGGTGTTGTCAATGTTTTAAGTGCATTGTGTTGCAATTGCAACAATGTTCTGTTAGTTGTTAAAAGGGTTCTGGGTGATTGCTACATGGTGGTGTTTCACGGAACATTACTATTCAAATGATAACTAGCAGGTCCTTATATGTAGTTTTGGACTTTTTTTACAGTTTTATCCACAAGGTGAAGTTGTGTTGCTTAGAAAAAAATGTACAGTTCCGCAATAAGGCGCACAATTTATAGATATTGTTGATGCTGGTGTGAGACAATTAATGCACTGAAGTATAGTACCTTGTTTAATAGTATAGAACAAATCCCTAACTTAAAGTACGAGCAATAATAGTAGCGATGCTTGCCTTAGCATACACCATTAAAAACCAGTCAACATATTAGTAACAGTATCAATAACACAGTAGATTTAATTCCCTCTTCCTCTCAGGTAAATGCAGTCATGCAAAACATTGTTGTGACCAGGGAACACCAACGTCATTTGCTTCTAAATTCGTTTTCATTTGTGTGTGCGCACGCATTATATTTCCCATGAGGACTGCAGAGCGGAGAGAAGGAGAGAGAGTTGTTTGATCTTTAACAGGATTATTCATCGTCTTTTCCTTTTATTTATTTATATTCTTCCTTTATGAGCAGAGCATCTGGCCAGAATTTACACTATTAAAGCACACACACCTCACAAGCTGTGTGTGTGCGTTTGTGTGTGTGTGCGTGGAGGCGTAATTCCATGACCCGACAGTCCTGTTGCGTGATCAATACTGCGTTGAATTACACACGAGTCCTTAAGCCACATGTTTCAAGTAACCTCCGCACTGTCAGCTCACTCGCTCCCTCGACCCACACGCATACACGTATTACATGCACAGGTCAGCTCTATAGCGGCTATTTAAACTGGCTGAGGACTAGATATTTGCACAGTACAACATATACTGTACACCGGCGTGATTGAATTAATTCAAATGTCAGCAGTTTGATTTGTGGCGGAAAAAAAATTAACAGAATTTTCCAGGTTCAGTGCATGTTAAGGTCTATTGACAGCAGCTGTCCACAACAGCAAAAAAACTTGACGTGTCCTTTAGTTTGTAAAAACGGACAACGAATAAAATGCAAGTCTACAGGCAAGGCAATGGTAAACAGATAAAAATAACTTAATTGGCAATATCTTGAATTGGCTGTTTCTTTTATTCACCAATTTGTATTGGTGTGTATCTGTTGAGAGGTTATGTAGAGAGATATTCAAGTTGTTGTCCATATTAAGATGTTACAGTATATTGAGAGATGTTATTGTGTTGTTTCTGTTGAGATGTAAATTAGAAAAAGGATATTATTATCCGTTCAGGTGTGTTGTAGGGAGATGTTGTTGTTGTAGTTTATCTGTTGAGATGATATTGTGTATCTGTTTAGATGTTATATAGAGAGATGATGTTGTTATTGTGTATCTGGTGTTCGTGTGTATTGTAGAGAGATGTTGTTGTGTTGTGTATCTGTTGAGGTGTGTTGTAGAGAGATATTACTGTTGTTGTGTATCTGTTGAGACGATATGTCAAGAGATGTTATTGTTGTTGTGTATCTTTTTAGGTGTATTGTAGAAAGATGTTATCACTGTTGTGTATTATTTTGTTAAGATGTTTTGTAGAGAGAGGGTTATTGTTGTTGTGTTTTTGTTGAGATGTTTTGTAGATAGAGGGTTATTGTTGTTGTTGAGGTGTATTGTAGATAGAGGGTTATTGTTGTTGTTGAGGTGTATTGTAGAGAGAGGGTTATTGTTGTTGTGTATCTGTTCAGGTGTTTTGTATAAAGATGTTATCGCTGTTGTGTGTTATTTTGTTAAGATGTTTTGTAGAGAGAGGGTTATTGTTGTTGTGTATCTGTTCAGGTGTTTTGTATAAAGATGTTATCGCTGTTGTGTGTTATTTTGTTATGATGTTTTGTAGAGAGAGGGTTATTGTTGTTGTGTATCTGTTGAGGTGTATTGTAGAGAGAGGGTTGTTGTGTATCTATTCTATTCATGGGCCCGTTTCAGATAGGAGGTTTAGTGAAAACTCTTGAGTATATTAACCCTGAAATGAGGGAAACTCTGGGTTTTCCGTTTCAGAATTCGAGGTATGTCAAACCCGAGAATGCGGGGTAACTCAAGCCCGTTTCTAAAGGAGAGGTAACTTATACTCAGAGTCAGTAGCCAACTTACTCTGTGAACCTGAGCATTTTTATTAAACCTGTACCATTTTTCTTTACAGTGAATTAGATATATCAAAACATCATAAATCCTTACATCAATAACTTCAGCCATCGTGGCCGTGTATTACATCAGAGCTATTCTTTACCTTACATTTTCTCACAAATGGTAGTTTTCTATGGAGGATGAGAAATGACTTAATAAAGTATATAAATAAAGTGCATGAATAAAGAAATGAATAAATACAGACATAAATGCAGAAGTAACACTTTATAATAACTTTCATTAATAAATCATTAACAAACATTATATAATGCTTAACAAACCATTAGTTCATTATGTTCACATAGCTAGAAATATGAGATAATTTGCTTGTTAATGTTTACTAATGTAATTTTACTAAGCGTTATCTAATGATTAACAGATATTATTTCATGTAAATTGAAATGCTTACAAATATCATGAAACTTTCAATTCATATGATCATATGATCATAAAATCTTTAAATGGTTTTGACATGGTTTACAATGATTAAAAAATGTCATTTATAATTTTTTAAGAAACAGTATATAATGCTTAACAGATCATTAGTTAACATTTACATATGTCATTAAACTTTCAATTCATATGATCATGCACTTTTTAAAAATCTACAAAAGATTAAAAATCTAAAAGAAAAAACTTTTACATTTACAAATGTTGTTAAAAACTTCCTTGGTAATTATAAGTACTTCACAAACTATTAATTTAACCTATTATTTATTAATTCATAATCACAGTCCGTAAAGGTCACATATTTGTTCTTTGTTTGTTGTGAAGACTTCTACTATTTTGACATTTTAGCAAATAATTTAGTAATTATTTGTTCATGTTTTTGCAGTACTCAATCTAAAGTGAAAGGTTGCTTTTATCCAAAGCAACTTACATTGCATTATCCTATACATTTGTTTCGTGCGTTCTCTCAGGTCTCGTCTTTGGCCCCGCCCCTCTCGTTTCTTCATTCAGCTTCCCGCCTGTGTCTCATTACCCACACCTGTGCATTGTTATCTTCTTTGTTAGTTCCCTTATTTAATGCCTTTGTGTCTGCTGTCCTGTGCTAGTTCGTTTTGTACCATTTGCTTGTTTTGTTCGATTCCATTTGATCCATGTCTTTGAAGACGTTGTGTCTTGTTCCTGTCTGTAAGTGATCCCAGTCTAGTCTAGTCTAGTGTAGTTTTGTCAAGTGTTGTTTTAGTCCAGCGTTAGTTAGTCTACGTTCCTGTTTGCCTGTCATATTATTTCTCCTCGTTATTGTTGTGTTACCCCCCCCCCTTTTTTTCTTCCTGTGCATCACCCTGACAGATTGTAAATATGTGTCCCAAATGACCTGAATTTACCCTATTTACACATCTTTAAAAATCATTTATTAATCAATTGTTCATGTTTTTGCAGTACCCAATCTAAAGTTGACTATTCTTCATTTTTTTGAATGTTAATAAATGTTTACTAATCATTTAGGATCTTTATGGGCTTTGGACTTTTAAACATTTGTGTAAAGGGTGGTTAGTTACATTTAATGCTTACTAAAGGCATAGCACTCATTGTAATTTGGGTGCAAGGCATGTTTTGCCTCAACATTTACACTAGCATACAATTGTGTACAATTAAATAGAATATTCCTTGAATCATACAGCAACCAGAGAACCACGAAAATCTGACACCCTAGCAAGTGTCCTATACACCATGACGTCTCACACTCATCACTAGAGCACTGATGGCGAGATTATTTCTGTCGTTTCATTCATTTATTTATTCATTTTCAGTTTGTTTATTGGTACCTATTTAACTTAAGTCATTTTCAGCACATTAGTAAATCCACTGTATGCAGCGCGGAAAGTGTGCCTCGCTCTAAAGTGCTTTCTGCTGCCATGTTGCTTTTTCCTTTGGTACCGTTGCCATGGTGAATCGTAATATCGGAGCTCCACTGATCATGGCTTGTCGTAGTAAGGTAAGCCTACTCAGAGTTGATAGAACAAACTCAAATCAGCTGTTCTGAAACCAAAAACTCAAAGTTTCGCATCTCTGTGTAAATCAAGTCAGTGTTCACATTTTAACTTGGTGCTGGTTGAACCTCCTTATTGAAACGGGCCCCAGGTGTATTGTAGAGAGAGGGTTGTTGTTGTGTATCTGTGGAGATGTTATGTAGAGAGATGTTATCGTTGTTGTGTTTTGTAGATAGAGGGTTATTGTTGTTGTTGAGGTGTATTGTAGAGAGATGTTACTGTTGTTGTGTATCTGTTGAGGTGTATTGTAGAGCAAGGGTTATTGTCGTTGAGTATCTGTTCAGGTGTATTGTAGAGAGATCTTGCTGTGTATCTGTATGGTTGTCGCTGTGTATTTGATGAGATGTTATAGAGAGAGAGGTTATTGTTGTTGCTGTGTGTCTCGAGGCATTGGATCATGGTGGATTAGTGGTAATCTTGGCCAGTGACACTCCCAAATGGTGGGATCACTGAGCACAGCCTCTCAGTCTTTCTCCTAAACAACCTTTTAACAGCAGCTTCAAGCCATGTAAACCTGAGTTTTGTGTGATTAGCTCGCATATGCATACACAGACACACACATTTGATTGCTCAAGACAGTCAGTGTCTCAAACTGTCAAGTGATCATTAGTGTCTTACTTAAGGGACAGACACAAACCAATAAAACCCTCTTAGTAAGTGCACAGCGAGGCATGTGCTAATCTCTTTGTATTCAATTTCATATTAAAAAACAAAGCGTTTTAATGTGTAAATTCCTCATCACAAACGGCTCATTTTACTAATGACCCTTTAGACAAGCAAAAACTCAACCGGACCAGAATTCTAATATCCGTCTTAAAGCCAGGACCGTAATTCAACCTCCCTCAAACGTTTGAATGGTTTCAGAGCAGCCTTTTCCTTTACTGCCTTTAAAACCTCGAGAATTGCTTCAACACACACAATTTTCTCTTCTATGTTGACATGCCCTATTAAAAGAAAATATCTTGGAGATTGTACTTTTAATAGCCAGTTGGTTTCAGTTTATATCACAGCTAGGCAAAACGACAATTTTCTATTTGCTATCAGTTAGGGCTGCAGCTATCGATTATTTTAGTAATTGAGTATTCTACTGATTTTCCATCGATTAATCAGGTATTCGGATAATAAATAATTTCTTTATTAAAGAGAAATACTAAATATACAAGAGAAAATAATACAGGTCTCTTAAAATGAACAACTAAGTTGTTTCCTTTTTAGAAAAAATATTTTTTATTGCTGAAATTGCATACATTAATATCTGTGAAAAGTTAACCCATTTAATACATTACATTGCCATATTACATTCAAAATGCAATATAAAACAAATGTATAAATAAGAAACATTAATAAAAATAGAAAGGTATACAACTAACTTTGAATTTAGTTTATCTAAATTAGTTTTTTTTTTACTATCAAATAGTAATATATTTGTCCACATAAAATACCAAGTTAACCGGACTTTTATTTTGGCAGGTTGTCTGAAGACGATTTTTTTTAGTATGTCTGTTTCTTCACTCAAACCATAAAATGTTCATGAAATAAACTCTTAGAGCAACTCTGCAGATGAAGTCCATGTGTTCATGTCCTCATACAGCGCAGACGCAGACAAATTCATGAGCATCACGCATGTAGCACGTTAAACTGCAGTTCATTCACTCAGACACGCAGAATAGCCAGATGACATGTGTAAATAACAGGATTCGGCATCCACTAGTCCGCATCTAGTTTTATAGACTCAATGCAGCCGGACAACAAGTTTCACTCGCAAAACAGACTAAAACTAAGTAAAATAGCAGTTCACCATTTCAATAAGCTATCACTTATTTATCAGCATGAGAAATACGTGTGAGCGTGTGAAAAGACTAAAATGCGTGTGTCTCACGGTAAATGCGAGAGACTTGAGAGCCCTGTAACATGAACAGAGTTTAGCGGGCTGTGCGTTAGTAATAACGGTCCGTGGGGAAACGCAGTTCTCCGTGTGTACTGTAGTTAAATGGATTAAACAAAGCTTCGAGGCAACAAAAATTGCCTCTGATTTTTTGTAATCGAATTACATGAGTAACTTGAGGAATCGTTTCAGCCCTACTATCAGTAGCCGGTTGCTTTAGTCAGCTAATGATGGCGTAGAGCTTAATTTCACCAATCTTTGCTGAATACCTTTCAAGTTTCATCCTTTTAAGCTCCATTCTATTATGATTTATGTGCCTGAAAGTGTCTAAATGGGTGAGTTGTTTACTTTGTAATCAGTCTGTCTGTTTTCGTCTGGTTATGAATGTGATAGCTTGACGTTATCCTATCGTGCCTCCTAATTTTTCATGTCATTGTGCTTAGTGATGATGAATGTTGAGTTAGATACAAAGCACAAATTCCAATCGGACTGTTCATACTGAAGTAACATCGTGTTACACAATCTATTTCCCCATATTAAAATGGGAATTATATGTCGGATTCGGTGTGTTTAGCTATTCACATTGTCATCCTGAAAGATCTGTCACTTGTGAAGGGAGGAAACAGATTTGGGCCACATTCAGCTGCAGTGTGAACGTACTCCTGTGATACATGGCTTAGAAGGATGAAAGTGCACCGCTACAGAGACCTGAGATAGAATTGTGTGTGTGTGGATTGGTTTAGATGCAATTTGCATGAAAAGCATCCAAAATCTTAATGATTTGCAAGCTGGTTGTTTTATCTTACACAATGGGAAAGCGAGAGCATGCTCAATCAACTTCTCGTTCATTTTCTCAAGCTCCTGGTTTTCCCGACTATTTTAGTGCAGTAGGTTGCGCAGGATTGAGAACATGTGAATGTTTTATAGGCTTACATAAGGGACCTCACCCCAGAGACAACCGACCTCGTTATCGTTCATTTAGCAGTGAAAAACAAGCTAGATAGATGGGGTGGGGGTAGATGAGAGGATGAAAAGAGACCGGGGAATGCAGAGGGGAGAGAAGCATGTACATGCAGAGGAGCAGAGCATGATGGGATACATTTGAGAAGGGAAAGGAGGAGAAAGAGGCATTAGGGGTTCAGGGTTTCAGGTGCGTGAGTGATGCGAGCGTTCGGAGAGAGAGATGTAGAAGGTGGAAGTGAAAAAATAATGCAGTTGATTCCAGCATGATTCCATTTGGTTTCTTTTATCTGTTACCCAGAATGCCTCAGGGAAGCTTAGCTTGTTAGCATCGCTTGGGCAAAGAAATGTAGGATTCTTTGCTGGAGATAAAGATGAAACATCTCTATTTCCTTTTGCTTTTACCGTCTCTTCTTTTTTTTTTGCTTGCATAAAAAGGTCAGAGTTTCCTAGAGCAGTGGGGTGCCATGTAAATCGCACCTGATATTAGAGTAGAGACTTGTCTGTATGTATCTCGTGTATCCCTGCCCTCATACATCTAGAAATCATTGCATAATGTGCAGCCAACCAACGCGTGTTTTCATGTGTGTGTTTGAGAGCCACAGGCTGTGGTGTATGTGCATGTGTTGGAGTTTATTGGGTCAGTGAGTTCAGCTTTAATATGACTGACTGTGTAATACGCCCTTTTCACAATGACGTCACTTAACTTCCGCCTTTTGCAAAGCAGTGTATCATAACATCCGTCTTGCAACAAACAAGAAGAAGAAGAAGAAGAAGAAGAACTTCCGTTTTGCTGTCGCGCTGGAATTTAACAACAGTGAGAAAAAAAACTGACAGAACACGCATTCAAGTACTTAACCTAGCACCTTCGCTAACACAAAAAGAAAACAAAACAAAACACTTACCCTCATAATCAAACAGGTACTGTTCAACGAAGAATTTGTATCCTTTCTCTAGCTTTGATCTTGTTGTTAGCGAAAATTTGTCTGCAAGACGTTGTACATCATCTAGACGTATTTGTGGCACATGTGCAAGCCACTTGGTAAACTCCATTCTGAGGCGCTAGTGGACGTAACTTCTTCTTCTTGAGTTTTACTGTACTGGCGGTTGGCAAATCAGCTTATAGGTGCATTACCGCCACCTTATGAACTGGAGTGCTAACGGAAGTAATGATACACTGCTTCGCGGCAGCACGGAAGATGCGTGACGTCATGTGAAAAGGGCGTATTGCCTCATCTGTCTTTGACTGCGTTATTAGTGCGATGCATAACGGCCCCCTAGAAACAAGGTTGTTATACTTTTGAATTTAGGTTTTATTTCGATTTTCTTTTCAATTTGTCCTTTCCATTCACTTTGGTTTTCATTAGCATTCACTCTAAACGTGCACTTTTGTATATGACAACAAATATACTAAAAAATTGAAAAGTTTTTTTTTAAACGTTTCGCATACAGACATCTATCTCTGTTTACACGGATTTGCAAAAACGACAAAAAAAAATGTGTCATTATGCATGCCAGGCCAGTGATTGGCAGTGTCTCTTTGGTGATGTCATATTTTTCCAATAGTTTGCTTTTTCTGCTCCCCAAAATGCTGGGTTATGGCTAGAAGGGATACAGCTACCACTGGGCATGCACGCTTCAAGACCGCATTGCTGTTTCAGTTCATACTTTTTTAATTTTATTTTATTTTATCTTAATAATCTTTTTAGCATTTGTGATGCGATCTGGGAAAACTCAACACATGGTGAAATTTTACATATTACAGATTTTGATACCATAAGAAAGCTGGGTTCAAGCATTTTCCAAAACTACTCTTATTATGTTCATACCTTGTATGTAACTTTAGTTATGGTTATCCGAAGTCGGCTGATCGCTTTGATTTTCAGAAACAGAATAAAAACAGGTTTAAAGTTGAGCGATGAAAATAAAAGCACAACAGTCAATTATCACAAGCAAAAGTCCCTTTACATACTTTATTAACAATTTAATATAAAAACATTTCCTAGTGTTGAAATATATCAAAAATACTGTATGAAAACCGTTTGAATAAAGTAAAAGTAATGCTTAGCGTTAATATGAAAATGGTGTTGGAGAGCTATTTTCAGAGATGATAGACAAGATGTTATAGAATAATAATTGAATAAAAACCCAATTTTGACCAAAAATTGACTTTCAAGCTATTTTTTATATTCTTGAAAACGTCCCAGCGCGACATCTGATGGGTTTTTCCCAGATAGCATCACATTTACAGTTTTTTCAGTTACGATTTTTGTAATAATTAAAATAAAGTTTGTAAAAATAAAAATAATCTCTGGTCATACTACATGCTTTTTTACTTTTTTTTGCTTTTTTAGCGTTTGCTTTTTTTTTAGCTTCCACGTCAATCCACGCTTTATTACTTGATTAACCAAAAAATTCCTTTGTGTGAGTAAAGAATGGTAACATCTCCTAGATTTCAGACCTCAGCACCATGGACAGCGGCAGAGCAGGAGAACAGGGCACTGATAGAGAACATGATGTGATAACGGTTGAAGAGGTTAACAGGGTTTAGAGGCATCATTTCAGTCAGTAGTGTTACACCACCCTGATGCAAGACAGATGTAAGACAAAACAGCAGGAAAACAGTGAGATGGAGAAATGAAAGAGGGGTGATGTAATTGTCATATTAAATGTAATTTATTTGGCACATTCTGCTGAAAATTGTCCCATTTTGCATGTGTCATCAAATAAATGTTATTCACTTTATCTTATTTATGTAAAAGATTCAGCAAATTACCATCTATTGCCTCAGCGTTTTCATAAGTGACAATCGTCCCAGTCTTGTGTGATGTTAACAAAAACTCTTGAGGGTCGCAACAAAAATGAGCAGCGTGTCAGTAAGCATTTCTGCACAGTGTACACTATTTATTATCATACCTTTTAGCATAGGCGGAATAATGAGTGGACGTTCTGTCCTCCACAGCAGGAAGAAAGTGTTCTGTAATGGGTTTCACTTAATTTGAACACAATTGGGAAGTTATTACAAAGACGGATTTAGCTGCTTGTGAAGTTGGTCAAGGCCAGTGCAGTCAAGCAGCAACAGAAAGGACTATGTTTAATAAAAAAAAGCTTCATTTAGGGGATGTTACGCTGTATAATACACATTTATGCTCTATCATAGTCTCACCACTAGCATTACAAATGTGTTTGTTTGGCAACGGTCACACAAAGTGTCCATGAATGTTCGGGTCACAATTCACCCTTGAAACAGAAAAAAGGAAACTGAGGATGGATTAAGGGGATAGTTCACCCAAAAATGAAAACTTTTCATTATTTACTCACCCTCTTGTCATTTCAAACCTGTATGACTTGCATTGGTTTACAAAAGAAGTGAATGGGTACTGCGTTGTTTGGTTTCAAAATATCTTCTTTTGTGTTACACAGCTTTGAAATGTCATACAGCTTTGAAATGACAAGGCAATAATGACAGAATTTTCATTTTGGGGTGAACTATCCCTTTAAGGGTTGTAGTTAGTTCATTTTAACCTGTGAATTGCACACACTTGCTGTCTGACCTTTGAATTCTTTTTTAGATCAAGATGTTCTTCGTTGTCACTTAAAGGCCACAAATGTCATGTCACATTATCTTATGAACACGGGCTAAATAAAATACTGGTTTTGTAAGGGACACCCACATTACACACATTATTTAAAATTGTGGGGCCCATTTACATTTTTCTTTTTTTTGTATCTTGCACTGCAGTCACTCATTTGACTATCCCATCAGATTTGAAACGCTTTATATTCTTCATCTCCAGAGTTTCAAAAAGCAATTAACTGCTTTTATTACAAGCTCGTGTCATCTCTTGAGTACACACACACACACACACACATGCGCACAACCATCTCCAACACACGTATATACTTAATATATACAGTTAATTACAACAATGAAACACAAGTTGTCAGCGTATAATTACTTGCAGGGGTTAACCTCTCTATAGCAACCGAGCTTTAAAATGAGCTGTGACTCATGTTGACTTAACATCTCAATAATTATAAGATTTTCTGTTGAAAAATCTGCATTTCAATAGATCAGAATTTGCCTTTATCACAGCGGCTTACAGTATGTGTGTGTTTGCATCTAAAGCTTTGTGCTCCACTGGGATAAATTAACGATTGTTTATTGAACCTACAGGATCTGATGAGCTCTGTAAAAGTAAAATGTGTTTATGGATTAAATAAGGCCGATCAAATACAAACAAAAAAAGTGCCATCAAGGAGTGATTCCCCTCAAAATGAAATTATACATAAAATGTATAAAATGTTAGACATTTTGCACAGTGGCTTGTAGTGTCGCTTGTTTAAAAAAGGACAGTTTAATAAATTCTAAAGTTAAGGAGACTAATACCTCTTTCTGTCTGTCTGCAGTGGACGGCTGCACCGATTGGTCCGTGGACTATCTTAAATACCGGGTGTTACACGGGGAGCCGGTGCGGATAAAGTGTGCTCTGTTTTATGGTTACATCAGAGCCAACTACACCCAAGCACAGAGCATTGGACTAAGCCTCATGTGGTACCGGAGTTCTGGTTTGGGTCATGGTGACTTCGAAGAACCCATCTCTTTTGACGGGGTACGCATGAGCAAAGAGGAAGACGCCATCTGGTTTCGACCAGCCGAGCTGCAGGACGCCGGTCTTTACTCCTGCGTTCTGAGGTGAGAGAGAGCCGCATACACACACAAACACACACACACACACACACACACAAACACACACACACACACACACGTGCATGCGGGAACACTCGCATGCTTAGATATGCAAATCCACAGAGAGACACAAGCACACACTCTGCCTCTCGGACATTAGCTGGATTACGGAACATGGTTAACTTCTTCCTTTGATCTTTTTGATTGTCTTTCAAAAGCCTTCAAGATAAGTTGCATGCTGGGTAAAATGAGCGTGTGTGTTAGCAGCTTCGTGTATTGTGATTGTGTGTTTGCATCCGAGTCTTCTCATGGACAGTAAAACTGGAAATGAAATGTGTAAGAGACGGCAGAGGACAGTGAAACGTTCTGTCATCCATCAATCAAGTACTGACACTCCGGCACTCTCCCATAATGCCGCAGGCCACTGTCACACATATTAAACAGTCAAGAAATTCTCCAGGGTCCTCATTTGCTCAGGTTTCAACCGACTTGAGGTCAAAGCACATAATCTACTCATCATATTCAGTTTTGCATCACATAATGTCACTGTGCGTGTGTGTGTGTGTGTGTGTGTGTGCGTGTGCGTGTGTGTGTGTGCTTGAAAGACAGACGGAACGAAAGACAGGTGGAGAGAAAGGGAGTGAATTTTAAATACTCTGCTGCCTTAATTCGTAGCATTCCCTCAGGACAAATACAAAGTTTCACCATGCGCTGATTTTTTTGACACCTTGCACTGTAAAAAAGCGAGTACAGAAATAAAATGAGACACATACTGTATTCTTAAAATCTACTGAGATGCTTACCTAGCATTTTGAGACCTCATAGGTTCCGGCAAGGTGTTCACAGAAACCGTTTTTAACCACCGATTATAATGCAGATACATTCTGTCGGCCAAAATTAAAGTCAGCATCACATCACATTCTTTCCAGAATGTATTGCAACAATTTTAGTGCAAGGATTTATTCAATATCCAATATTGAAAGAATGTAATTTTATATGTATGTACAGATACTCAATATAGTATTAATTCATAATTTTTTAAAAGTAGTTCAGTCTAATTAACACCGTGTCTACACAGGACGTGACAGGTGCGACGCGACAACCTTCTTGTTCTTAAAGGGGTGGTGCAACGGTGTGTCATGCATTCTGACATCTTTACAATGTTAAACGTGCTGTCTTCTCATGCTTAACATGGTCAACTTGTCAAAAAACGAGTTGGGCATTTAAGCAGTATTTCTGTGCTCGATACACTCCCCTTGCGATCGTACAGGTTTCGTAAAGTTTTTTTTCTACATATAAAACTGTTTCGTAACAATTTTTCTTAGTCCCTTATTGGACAATTCTCCCGGAAAAGCACGCGGCACGCCCACGTGGCAACAAGGAGAGCAGGAGAAGGAGCATGCGCAGACGTCACTTTCACTTATGTGCAGGAGAGAGAGAGAGCATACGTTTGTGAAGTTCAGGTGTTTGTTTGTTCACTGCATTTGGGTGATGAATGTTATATAAACGGTGGATATAATGCTGGATTTGGAGATCGTTTGAAACTGATGTATGGAGCCGTCCCAGCGCTAAAAGATGCCGGACATGAACCGCATGTGGTGAGTGAAACTGGTGTCTGTGTTTTGTTTGCAATGGGTGTGCACGTGCTTTAGTTCACCCTACCCCTCCCCCCCGCACGCGCCGTATGCTTTCGGAAATAATCGTACAGCTGTATCTATCTTTTATAAATGTGATCAAACTAAATACTCTTCAAAGATACGAAGTATGCAATACTACTCTATAGGTACTCAAGATTAATATGAGATTGGCAGAAACCGTGTGTGTTAGGGTCACTTTAATGTGTTTGTCGTGCCGCGTCGCTTCCAGTGTGGTCAAAATGTAAAATTATAATGGATTCTAATGTCTTTTATCGTGTCGCGTCATGTCGGTCGCGTCCGGTGTAGACACAGTGTTAGAAAATGATGCCTGATAATACACAACATCGCGTACACAACATTATTTGCTTAGCAACATGTTAACATGAGACTCCTCCAAAAATCAGGTGCTGGTGTGAAATCTACTGTTACAATATATTTTATATTATGCAAAAAATGTATTTAGAATACACAGCCTTTTTTTAAATGAAAATGTTTAAAGGAAAATGTTTTGGGCCACATAATACTAAACACACCGTTGTTGCGGCATCTGCCGGCAGAGGCTTACTGAGGAAGATAACCAACAAAAACCCTCAAGAATCAATTGTGGGGCTTTTGTAACCCTTCATGTGAAGTGCCCAGAGTTACTGCCTGTAGAGCGTTTCAAATCTGTCACTTATGAGATTTCATTTGAGTTATGAGAAGCCTGCCTATGAAGGCAGTAGAAGGCAAAGAAAGCACAGTCATTTCTGGAACAGAGTTATTAAAATCTGTTTTTTAGGTTAGCAACAGGATATAGAGCTGTTGTTGTTTTAGCTTTGAAATGATTAAACTATATAAACATTCGTTTTTAGCATCATGCTGGTATGGTATAACAGATATTTTTAGTATCTTCATGGGTTTGTGAAGAGATAAAGCAAACTCATGCTGACATATGCACAACTGGAAATAATGACAGTGTAAAAACATAAATAATCCTAACAAAAGTTTAAAACATTTGCCATAAATAGGGCACAAAGAGAGAAAGCGTTGAGGTTATTTTTGCAGTTTTGTTTATGTATTTTACAAAAGGCAAGCGCATTGCAGGTTGCCGCCCCAAGCACTCTGTAACCATGGTAACCCGGTAGGAGGTGTGAGGTCATTACATTGAAAAGGTCAAATTTCGACCAATCTTATCAGCAGCTATTACACTCAAAGCCTTTGGACAAAGCAAACTCTATACTCCTTAAAATTGAGATACATTATTGTGAATGTGCATATTGCATTGCATTAGTATTACAGAGTGTGTATTTTAGTCTGTATGTTTCTTATATAGTGTATTTTATTTACATATACAGTATATTTTGTAGAATTGTTTGACAATAATATACTTAAAGACCCTGACCTTTGGTTTATCAAGAAACATGCATTTCAGACTTCCGTAGAGCCGTTACTGTATTAATTGCATATAGAATTAAAGTCCGGGTAAAGTGACATTAAAATATGTGTTCTGAGTTTGTCACACAACAGAAAAGTGTGTTATTGACCACCCAGCCAAATTTGAATGGAGAAAAAAACACCCAAGTAAATAAAATAAGTTATCAAAATCTTGGAAAAATAAGCAGGACTCTGCTCTCAAACGCTGGGGGCGTGTCTGCTGTTGGTGCTGAAGCCACACCCACTCGCATCGCTCAACCTGAGTCCCCTGAGATTTTTGAATTTTATTAAAAACGGAGTTTTAAGTTTACCCTTTTGGTTCAGCCCTCCACTACAGTCCCATTTCTCATGTGGCCCCTTGGGATTAATTGCACGCCCCTGAATTAGAGGAATATTTGAAAATGTCAAGAATAAAAAATTATATATACTGTAAATTATTATAATAATGTGTCTTAAATGACAGTGCGCAAATTTTTTGCCATTTTTTTTAATATAAAAGTTTAAAACACAGGGTAAAAGGAATTGCATGTACATACAGCAGTGGTTCTCAAACTTTTTCGTTGTAAGGCCCCCTTTGTGTTACGTGCATCGCTTTGTGGCCCCCCATATAAAGACGTATAATCTTAAACTTAGAATTTTAATTAAACCAAAAACATTCAGTTATACAATGCTGGAACCTCAATTCGTTTGGTTGGTGGTGTCATTTTTCTGATGTTTGATTGCATAAAATCTATGATAAATTTCATAAAATGCCACAAAATCTGTGGCCCCCTGGATCCATCTTGGGGCCCCCCAGGGGGCCACGGCCCCCAGTTTGAGAACCACTGCTCTACAGTATTTATCAAATTTCAGTTTGGAATAAATTCAAAAGATTTAATTTAATGTGCGAATAATATGCGGCCCTTACCAAGGATTCGAAAACATGATGTGACCCTCGAGGTAAAAAGTTTGCCCACCCCTGCTATATGTGAAGATTTTTATGGGAGGAATTTAATGTCCGTGAGAGTTTGAAACCCTGAGTTCGTGATTGAGCAGACGCCTGATGCTAGACGCTCTAGTGATAGGGGAGGGGCCATGCATTCTCGGACACTCCATTGCGTCATTGATCCACTGTTTTAGCCCTGCCCAAAAACCCTGAACAGAGAATTGGTGAAAAACTGTTTAACCGATTAACTCCACAAAGAGTCTTTGTAATGTGTTTCAGCAATACATTTCTAACATCTACAATGTGTTTAGAAACAATTCTCAGAATTCTCTTTACCCAGACTTTAAGTATAATTTTTTTTAACTTGTGTTATTTTATTTGAGTTTTTTGAAGTATAAAAGTTTTTTTAATGTGTAGATAAATTATTAAATCATCAAAAACAATGACAAAGAAAATAAAACATTTTTAAAATAAACCAGGTGTCCATGTGCCACCAAAAAGAGAACGCAAGAAAATTGTGGCACAAGTTTAAAGAAGATACTTGGTTAAAAGTGTTTAAAAATAAGAGCTGTGATGCTGTGTTCTGCAGGCATCTTGGCTTTGTTGTCTTGGCCAATAAAGTCTCATTTTGGCACCTGGAACTCCTTGTCTCAAAATACTTTGGAGACTACAAGGAGACTTTCCACAGTAGTCACTGTGTAGAGTTTTTTATGTGCTGGCAAAAATAGCATACACAGAGAAGAAACGATTTACTGTCACATTTTCTTAGATTTTTTTAACCCCCAAAAAAGAATATAAATTTGGGCTTTTGCTGGCACAAAAAAAGGATAAGTGGACCTTAGTAAAGTTCTATAGTGGTTTCTCATGTGGTTTATAGCAGTGCTGTACTACTTGAGTCCGGACTCGGACTCGAGTCCAGAATTGAGACGTTTTTCTGTAGTCCCGGACTAGTCTTGGACCCGTTGGTATCTGCACTCGGACTTGTCTCGGACTTGGTCATTGGACTCGCCAAATGTTCTAGATGGTCTCGGCCGAGTCCAATGATTTTTTCTCCTTCCAAACAAAACCATTGATGAAGCATATATGTTTGCTTTAGTTGGACTCTTGACTTTCATTAAGTTAATTCTCTTTCCTCTTGGAGTGGGTTACTTTTTGTGATGGGTGTCAAGCTGTAAAATAATGATAAATAATACTAAATGAAGTTGATGACTCATTTTAGGGTTCTGGTTCACAACGCTAAGATACTGTGCCAAATTAAACCGAAAGTTTTCCTGACATGAACACTCATCATACAAACCTCAACAATGGTGAGAATCATCAACATAATTCAGATAAACAGGTGAACTGCAATGCATGCTGGGAGTCATGAATGAGTTTTGTACTATGATGTTACCCAGTATGCCTTGCAGCATGAAGCTTTCTTTTGTTGATTGTCACTATTGTTGAGTTTCATACACTGATTCATGATGACTGATTAATTCACCAATTTAAAGTTTTTTGTTTGTGTATTTTTTTGTCAATTCAAAGAAGTATAATAAACCATACCACTGCTTTAATCTCATGCTGTAGTATCAGACAATACTCATAAATCAATAACACAATGCACTCAACTCATGAGAAATTATTTAAGTAACTGCACAAAGACTACAATCATTATCACCTGATCCCAATGGATCTTACATTTTTATGCATTTGGCAGACGCTTTTATCCCAAAGCGACTTACATTGCATTATTCTATACATTGTATCTGAGTATGTGCAATCCCCTGGGATTGAACCCATGACCTTGGCGTTGCTAGCGCCATGCTCTAACCACTGAGCCACAGGAATCTTAGTTTTCATTGCCTCAACAATTTTATTTTAGCACACTTTTATAAAAGACAATGAAAACCCAATGCTTAATCACAAGAATCAACACCCCAACTAAAGCAAATACTGATCACAATAATGATGGTTTGTTGAAACATCTACATTTTTTCAACATTAATTGCGGTTGCAAAAGTGCAACAGTTAACACTTACAAGTGAACAAGCTGGGAATGGGAACATTTTCCATTGGCAGCCCAGAATGTCAATGTTACGCTACAATAAAAAGACTGAAAATCTGAAGTTGCACTTTGTGACTGAAAATTGCTGTACCTAAAGTAAATAAAATTACCTAATTTGATCCGCTTTTTGATCATTACAATTAAAGTATGTGGTCTTGAAGAGGATTCTTTTTTCTGTCTCTGTCTTGACCGTCTCATTTGGACTCGGTCTTGACTCGGACTCGAACCACTTTGGACTTGGACTAGACTTGGACTTGAACCTCTTTAGACTCGGTCTCAACTAGTCCTAGTCTTGGACTCGACAAAGGCGGACTTGACTACAGCTTGACTATAGCCCTGGTTTATAGTTAATTCTCCATCTTTATGTTACAGGAATTCCACATTTTGTATGAAGGTGTCTATGACTCTGTTGGTTGCTGATAATGACACAGCAGGTTGTTATAACTCAAAACTGCGCTACAGTGAGAAAGCAGAACTGGGCAAGAGTAAAGACATCTCCTGTCCTGATATCCAGGATTATATACAGCCTGGAGAGAAACCGCAGATAACGTGGTACAAGGTACAGTGAGATACAGTGTGTTTTCATTATAGCAATACATAATTTTGAGATGGCGTTTATGTTCAGTATAATGCATCTCTGTCCCCCTCTCTCTATCCATCTCTCTCTTCGTGGTGCAGGAATGCAATGTGCAGCAGTGGAGGAGCAGTGTGTTACAGTCTGCGGACATGCTGTCCATACAGGAAGTGAGAGAGGATGATATCGGCAACTATACCTGTGAGCTTGTTTTTGGAGGGTTCCAGGTGCGACGGACGACGTACCTGGGCGTGACAGGTAAATACATTGTGAGGACTATACAGCATGTGCTCATATACATCAGTATGTGTGAGAACACTTCCTTTAATGGTCTTTGCTGCAGGAAGTTGATATTGGAATATTGGTAATGGTTTATAATCATACGCAATTTGTTAACATTAAAGCATTTTATCATGAACAACGATTTACAGCATTTAGGTTCATGTTTATATTTACTATTGTTCATTGTTAATTTATGTACATTATGTTTCAACTCAAAAATATTCATTTATACAACCTGAAATGTCAAAAATGTGTTAGTATGTGTATAAATTTGCATTATGCTTGATTACTAAATGCTGTAAGAGGTTTGTTCATGGTTATTTTATTTTAGCTTTTGCTATGTAGAAACCTTGCTTACATTTTGTTCTTCTATGACACTGATTCATTAAAATAACTGTACCATTGACCTTGTAGTTCATTTGCACAAAAGGTCACATTTATTGCTTCTATTGAACTACACAAGATTCAGGGTTAACATGAAACTGTTATGAAGAGCGTGCTGTTTCCTGCCATGTCTTAGCAACCGCATCAATTCACCTCGCCATCTTGACGATGAATTTTGCGGAGGGAAGCGCCACCCACATTTCGTTTTGAAAATATGAACATCTAGATACTTGTGCAATTGTTTCTGGTGGCACCGACATTCCACATTCCACAACTTAAATATAAAGTTTATAAAACGAACAAAAGTGATATTAAAACGTCCCATGAAGGTCATTCCCATGTTAAATGCAGTGATGAAGTGCTTCATTATAGCACAGCCATGTATGTACTCTCACACGTTTTTAAATATTTTCCTTTTTTAATTCATGGCCTTTTTAGTCGAGAGAGAAAGTGTGAGAAAGTTATACGATTATGTCACTGGGCCGGATTCCAAACCCACCTTCCGGTGAGCACAACAACTTGTGTTGTGTGCATGTGTGCACATTTGACCTCCATTACTGCTTTCTACACAAAACACACACACACAGATTGAGAAAGAGATAGAGAATGACATTTATACAGACACCAAACCAAGCTGTCAGCGGAAAGGTCTTTTCATCAATAATTTTAGGTTCCGACATCTCTGTCTACATTTAAACAAAATGTTATTGGCCCCTTGTGGGTTTGACCCCTTCGGCGTCCGTGCTAGGTCTATAAAACAACACGTACAGTTGAAAAGAGTTCAAACATTATTCTTTTTTTCATTCCTGAACCCTCATTTTGTTGAAACCTATTAAAACACCCAGCACTGCTCCTCCAGCACTCATTTAAAGCTTATTTTAGGACTGCATTACGCTCTCAGGGACGATTTCCCAGATTAAAGTTGTAGTCCAGGACTGCAAATGATTCTCAATGGAAAACCACCATTAACAGCACAATTTAGTCCATAGCTCAATTTAACCCATGCCCAGCAAACAGAGTTTTCATGTTATGATACTTCTAGCAGTTACAGGAGAATCATAACAGCATACCTCAATTTGTTTTGAGCTGGTTACAGTCGTACGTCTCTATAATTGCTACAAAAACCTGCCTCGACGGTACATCTCTGCGGCGGGTTATCTGGTGGAACCGCCTGTACGCCTGAGGGAGGAAGTTAGTGGAAAAACACAGAATCATTTTCTTGTTTTTGAGTGCTTACAGACAGTCTATTACTGCGGACATGGTTTTCGACAACAAAGATTGGAGCGGTGGGTTTTTTGTGCTTGCGAGTGTGCGTGCATGTCTGAAAATCTGAAGCGTGAAGCTGACCTACAAAAATAGACGGCCGATGATGTGAATCTGAACTATTGTACATCCTCTCTTGAGGCAGAGGGCCAAAAATGTGTGGTTAAACAGTTGATCGTGCGCATTTAGTGCACGCTTACACACGAAGAGAGAAAAGATGAGCGAGGGCAAGCAATGAAAACGGACTGCGAGTGTATGAGTGTGTGTAGTCGAGTGTGAAGTCTAGATATCGGTGAAAGAACTGATTGTGGTATTAATGGGACAAAGAAATGGTTCGGGCAGCTTTTGTCAGTGAATAGTTGCTTTTGAGCACAGGGTTGCGTGCTGTTGTATATGTACAGGCCACAGGCGCACCATGATGCAGATGTCCCGCACACGCAGCTGACCTGCCTGGTGCCCTCGCGATCATTCAGTGATTCATCACGCTTTGCTTAAATTCATAAAAATACAGATTGTGCTACAAAGACAGCAGCAAAGGATAAACAGCTAGGGGTGTAACGATACACTCAGCTCACGATTCGGTACATATCTCGATGCTGGGTTCAGGATACGATACACATCTCGATATTTTGAACAAAATTAAAAATTCAAATAACATTTATTTTCAAAATATCAACAATTTCAGTAACTTATTTTGTTGCACATACAACTTAATAAAGCATTTTAACATTTTAAGGCTTAACTGAAATTAGAATTAAGATCAGTGTCAATTTTGACAGCAAATTTAGATTTAGTTTGTCATAGTCTTTTGACTAAAATGCAATTTAGTTTTAGTCATCCCAATTTATCATAGTTTTAGTCTATTTTTAGTTGACGAAATCTACATTATATTAGTCTACTAAAATCTATCTGGATTAACTCATTTAATTGGTGTAAATAAATGTTCCATACAAAGATTTAACTGTTTCGACATAATTTACTTTACCTTGGAATTCAATTAAACCATGTCATTACCTTTATTTTTCAGAAAAGTTCAGTACCTACTGGATATGCATTGTTGTAACAGAGAATATTAGACCATGAACGACATGTAGCAGTTCAATCAGTCTCATTTTGACTCAACTGACTCATTCGTTCAGTGAAGGGCGTGTTCATTCAGTACAGTCAACCAATGAAACGCTCTGACAGAGCTCACGCTCAAGCGCTATTGGCTCGTGTTTCTTTGAAGCTGCGCTGTCTTTGCTTGAGACAGTAATGAATGAGAAAAATCTTTCAAAAAGACATATTACATAAACTGTATTACATTTCTTCAATCATGCAGATCACATACTTGTTTTTTAGCATGTCATTCGATCTTTTAAAGTAAGCCGATTTTTTTTTGGCTTACTTGTTGCATATCACGTTATGCAGCAGCTCACGTTAGCAGATAAATTAACATTGGCATTTAAAAACGTTTGTGCTGCCTTTGTAATGAGTTTCGGGGTGACTCGCCTGCAGTCACGCTTCAAGTTTGCTGTGTTTTAACGGCGATTGTGAAGGAAAATATGATGCTTTTTAAACCACTTGGAGACACAGATTGTGTCTTGCGCTTCCTCTTGTCACAGAGACTTCTCTTTCTACCGCATATGTGAGATAAGCACACGTGACACGCTGGCGCAGAGTAGGTAGCGTCTTGACCGCTGAACGAATAGAATTAAACATATTGTAAAATATCCCCATCTCTCTACGATGCACATCGTATCATTTTTGCATCGCGAAATATCATAATACGAAGTATCGTTACACCCCTATAAACAGCTGTAGGTTTTAATGGGAAAATTTGCAACAGAGAGAATGGGATCGTTAGAAATGGTTGAGGTGCTTTTTTGTTAGAAGGAACACTTAATGGAAAAAATAATAATTTTTAATGTCACGTCATTATGTTTGAGGCCATCACACACTGTGGGGGAAACTTCTCTGAAATCAGTGGCCTGTGAGGAGATATATGGTTTCTAAACAATGGAATAAAAATATATAAATAAGCTTTGTTCAGATTCGCTTAATAGGACTAGGTGTTATAATACCACTATTTCAGCACAGTTTAATTGCCCAATAGGACATTTCTCACGCCTTATGCATGACAGTGGGAGCAGTCAAGAATAGAGGAAAGGAGGTCCAAGGTTTCACTGGGTTCGTCGAGTAGGCATCCTCTGTGTTTGGAGGGTCTATGATTATAGAAATACATAGCATATTTATACTTGCCTTTCCTTGCTATTATCAGAGAGACATCTCATGAGTTCCCACTCCGATCCCACTTTCATCACATCCATTATCCTGGGTGAAGGATGCCTTTTGGTGAGGTGCTGCTGATAATGCCCTTTGTATGGTTCCCAACAATGCGACACATCATCAGTTGTGCACCTCAGCCTCATTGGGTGTTTCGGCCCTTTATCACAAGACACCCTCAGCCAAGGGAGGCCCACCGCAGGTTGATCAGATGTGTTACATCTGGCAGCCCATGCTGTGTCCATCCGCAGCCACAGTCAATGGCTTCATCTTTCCACACCACTGGCCATTTCTTGATTACACTCCACTGGTCTTGGCCTCTGAACCCAACTTCCTGTGTCAATTAGCTCATCCAGATTACTGGCTTCGGCCACAACAACACTTGCTTTGCTGGTAGCGCTGTCGCATCGCACCTCAATGCAACCATATGTGCCAACCCGTTGGATAAGGCTGTTCTAGCCCCGCTAGCACTGTTAATGCATGCTCAGTGCCCCGGGTTTCGTATGGCATAACATTACAACACATTACCAACATCAACGCAACCATATGCGCCAACTCGTTGGCTAAGGCTGCTCTAGACCAGTGGCGATCGGTGCCTCCTCTTCAGGGGAAGCAGGAATTCAAAATACGTGTTCGGTGCTTCACGTGAACCTATGTGCATCACGCATCATGTCAAAATACGTGCCTGCTGCAGACGCGTCAAAAGGGTTTATGATAAGAGACGCTCACGTTCAGAAGACACTGCATTAACACTTAACTCTGATTACAAATGAGACTAAGAGAGTATCTATCAAATGCAAGCGTCTCTTTTATTAAAAACCCTTTCGACGCGTCTGCAGCAGGCATGTATTTTGACATGACGCACCACACACATGACGGCCTAAATACATGTTTTGCCGAGCTTCACATTACTGCTTCCCCTGAAGAGGAGTCACGGATCACCGTTAATGCATGCTTAGTGCCCCCGGTCCCGTATGGCATAACATTACAACACATTACCAAACTCAACGCAACCATACGCACCAACCCGTTGGCTTAGGCTGTTCTAGCCTTACTGGCACGTTAATGCATGCTCAGTGTCCCCGGTCCCATATGGCGTACCATTACAACACACAACACCTTTTTATTACGTGGTCATTTGGCAACCCATATCGTGTCCTTCCGTTTCAACCACAGCCAGTGGGTGCTTCTTTCAGCAACAGTGGCAAGTTCTTTGACTACCGTCCGTTGGGCCTGTCCTCTAATCCCCACTTCCTTAAGCAGCCTTGTAGTGGAATTGGAAACAAAGCCCCTGCAGCCCACTGCCACCGGGAACACTTTCACTGTCCATCCCCGATTTTCAGCTTTCGCTGCCAAGTTGGCATACCGGAGATTCTTTCTTTCGAATGCTTCGTTAATGGCCTCTTCCCAAGGTACAGTCAACTCAACTATGATAACTGTCCTACTGAAGCTGGACCACAGAACCATGTCCGGCCGCAGATTGGTTGCTGCGGTTTCCAAGGGGAGAGCAATTCTATGGTTTAAATCAACTCACATTTCCCAATCCCTGGCTATTGATGAGGGCTTGGCCTGCTTTTTCTGCCCCTCCCGATAAAGGGTTGCCTTTTTAGCGAGTTAGCCTGGGCGTTTTGGGGGATGGCATTTGCTGCCACTCTCTTGGTTTCTACTTCTGCAGCCAAGCACTTTAGTACTTGGTTGTGGCGCCATGTGTTTCTCCCCTGTGTCAAACTCTTCTTACAACCCACAAGAACATGTTTAAGGTTTGCTGGAGCTGCACATAGGTGGCAGGCTGGATCCTGTAAACACCAAACATGCAGATTTGTTGGTGAGGGCAGCACATTATATGTAGCTCTTATGATAAAACTTAGCCTGTTTGTTTCCATACTCCACAGCTCACTCCAAGTGATTTTGCACCGTTCATTACCTTCCCACCTCATCCAGCGGCTGGGCATGAGAGATCGCTGTTCGGTGTCTTTAAGGTCTGCGGTGTATCACCATCCACGGCTTTTGATGGGCTTGTCTGTGGCTGTTGGTATGGGCTCGCCCTTTATGCAGGTTTGGTTGTTGTGATGGTTGTCATGTCATCCATGTATGCCCTGATTTGAGGTAGGCGCAACCCATTTTTCAAACGTTCTCCTCCAACCACCCAACACAATGCCCGGTTTATTATTTTCATTGCCATTGTGAAAGCCAGTGGTGAAATTGTGCAACCTGCCATTATGCCAAACTCCAGTTGTTGCCACGTGGTGGCACTATCCTGTGTGGTAATACAGAATTGGAGATCTGAAAATATGCCTTAATCAGCTTTTTTACCTGCTCTGGAACATTGAAGAAGTAAAAGGCTGTCCACAGCAGCTTATGTGGCACTCATCCAAATGCATTGGCAAGATCTAGAAAAACCACATGCAGGTCTTTCTTCTCCTTTTTTTCCATTTGCAACTGGTGCCTGTTGATATTAGCATGTTCCAAACATCCGGAGAAACCCCTATGAATGCCTTCTGCACTGAAGTGTTGATGAAGTTGTTACTCTTCAGAAATGCTGAGTCTTTTGGCCACAACGCTGAAGAAAATCTTACCTTTCACATTCAAGAGGCTAATTTGTCAAAACTGGTCAATAGTTGAGGAGTTTTTCTCCTTGGGGATCAGTATGCCTCCTGCCCTTCTCCAGACTTTTGGTATCACCTGATTTTTCCATGCCACAGCCCTTAATCTCCAAAGTTACATCAACACTCCAGGGACTTTCTTGTAGAGCCTGTATGATATACCGTTGGGTCGAGGAGCTGAAGCTGATCTTGCCCGTTTTACTGCACTCTCAACTTCACTCCATTTGGGGGGCCTTGTTTCCATCTGGTGTTCTGGTAGCTGAATTGGTGTCATGTCCTCTGGAATGGATATTGTCTCATGCCTCTTATTGTTGGAATATGTTTTCTGTAAGTGTTCCTCAAGATCTGTTATAGGTGCTTTAAGGGTCCCAGTTTTCTCCTTGCTAAAGATGCTACTGACGAACTTGTAAGGATCTTTGTAGAAAGCGGTGCTGGTTCGCTCCTTTTTCTTATGTTGCTTTCTCAAGCTCTCTGCTCTTTGCAGCGAGGCCAGGCGACTTTTAATATCACCTTGTAGTGCCTTTTAGTCTCTTCCTTTCCTCTTCTGTGGCCTTCTTCCACTGTTTCCTCAGGCTCCTCCTTTCTCTCACAAGTCTGTCAAGCTCTTTTTGTCTCCTGGACTTAGGTCGGCCTGTCGTCTCCTCATGTGTGTCATGACTGTGGGAGGAAAAGAGGAAGCGGAGACTCAGATGCAGGTGCAAAATGAGAGAATCTTTATTAATACAAACAGTCCAGTAATTCCACCAGGCGACACCGGGCTCGAACCCAGGAACCACGTAAGCCCGGGGGGGGGGGACTCGACCCACCGGGACTTACGGAAGAGCAGAACCACCTCGGGAGATCCGGACCAGTAGGGCCCTCGAGAACCACGAGAGGCCGCGGGGAGAGGACTCGACTCGACGACACTCACGGGAGAATCCGAAGTCGACACAGTGCGAGAGTTCCTGACCCACGAAGGGAACACGCACGGCGGGGAGAGCCTCGGGACGCCAATGAGAGCTAAGGGGAGGATTAACAGAGAACTATGAGAGCAACGGGTGAATGCACTAGCAGCTAAGACGAGGAGAGAGTCTGAGAGAGTAACTAAAGGAAAAAGTCAGCACTAAGAGAAAACAAGAAAACAACAAAATAAATCAAAACTATGACTGAGATAATCATGAACTAACTAACAAGATGACTAAGAAAACAAGACTAGGAACGCCCAGTGATGTGAACATTAAACAACGGTCTGACACAAGACAAGAGGACAAAGGGGATTAAATAGAGGGGAACTAATGACGGGAATGAATTACAGGTGAAACCTAATGAGTAACCAGGGGAGACTACTGATGGGGAACCAGCTACAGGAGTGACGGTAATGAGGTGATGGAAACCCGGTGAGGGGAAAGCCTGGCAGGGAGACACGGGGCGAGTGACGCAAACACCAGACACATGTAGAGCAGTCAAAACGGCACTCCACATGTTCAACAAAAACAACACACACCACATGAGACACAAAGCCAAGACAAGACTGAGATCACGACAGTACCAAGGTCCCGAGAGACCTATATTCAAGGTTTTTATGATCCGTCCAGATCAAGAAGGGCTGCACTGACTCCTCCAGCCAGTAATGCCACTCCCCCAAAGCCAGGCGGACCGCCAGCAGCTCTCTGTTTCCGATGTCATAGTTACGTTCTGCAGGGCAGAGGCGATGGGAATAGAAAGCACAAGGGTGCGCACCTTCCATCATGACTAGAGCGCTGAGATAGAACCGCGCCTATCCCAACATCAGATGCATCGACCTCGACAATGAATTGCCGCTCAGGATCTGGAAAACAAAGCACAGGAGCAGAGACAAAACGGGACTTGAGGTTATCAAAGGCTACCTGAGTTTGGGGTTCCACCTGAACGAGACCTTGGTGGAGGTTAATGGTGTGAGCGGCACGGCCATCTGGCCGAAACCCCGGATGAATCGCAGGTAAAAGTTGGCGAAACCCAGGAACCACTGAAGAGCTTTACGTGAGTCGGGAAAAGGCCACTCGGCGATGGCTCTGATCTTGGTGGGATCAGTGTTGATGCCTCTGCCAATGAACAAAACTGTGACTGCGTGGAATTCGCACTTCTCCACTTTGACAGAGAGTTGATTCTCTAATAACCGCTGGAGAACCTCTCTGACGTGTCGGGCGTGTTCCTGGAGAGAGGGGGGGAAATGAGAATATCATCCAGGTACACAAAGAAGAAACAATTGATCATGTCACCCAACACGGCATTTATGAGGCCCTGGAAGACGGCAGGAGCATTGGTCAAACCGAACGGGAGAACCAAATACTCATAGTGTCCCGAAGGTGTCTTAAATGCCGTCTTCCACTCGTCCCCCTCCCGAATACGAATTAGGTGATAGGCATTGCGGAGGTCTAGCTTGGTAAAGACACGAGCTCCCTGCAGGAGTTCAAAGGCAGTTGACATGAGAGGCAAGGGGTACTTGTTCTTAACGGTAATTTCATTCAAACCTTGATAATCAATACAGGGACGCAGGGAGCCGTCCTTCTTCTGGACGAAGAAGAAACTTGCACCAGCCGGGGAGGAGGAGTGGCGAATGAGCCCAGCTTGTAAACACTCGTGGATATACTTGTTCATGGCCTCTCTCTCAGGGGCGGACAGGGAGTAGAGGCACCTCCTTAGGTGGAAAAGTGCCCGGGAGGAGATCTATGGCGCAGTCGTAGGGGCGATGCGGAGGGAGAGAGGTGGCTCGCGACCGGCTGAACACGGTGCACAGATCGTGGTATTCCGCCAGGACCTCAGACAAATCGGTGGCTTCAACTTGTAACACAGAAGACACAGAGACAGGAGATGGAGCAGAACCAAGACAAGACGCGTGACAAGAGGGGCTCCAGGCCAAAACAGGATTTTTAACCCAATCAATGTGAGGATTGTGCTTTGACAACCAAGGATGCCCTAATATGAGGGGGGTATTGGGGGAATCGAGGATGTACAGCTCAATACACTCACAGTGATTCCCAGAAAGAAAAAGTCTTACGTGAGGGTAACCCGCTAGTGTCTGGACCGAGATGGGCTTGGCGAGAGGCTTGATAGGAATCCTCCATCGGTCAGCAGTGGCAGTGTCGAGGAAACTTCCCTCGGTACCCGAGTCGAGGAGGGCTTGGCTGGTATGGCTCTGACCGGCGAGCAAAATCCGGAACGGCAATACGGAGCGTGAAACAGGAGAGGTAACAGGAATGATGCCCACCCGGACTCTCCGAATTACGGGTGGGCGGGATCTTTTAGCGGACATTGGACGACCTGGTGCCCGGGCTTCCCACAGTAAAAGCAAAGTCCTCCCAGCAGACACTGCTGCTTCTGCAGTGAAGATAGCCTTGAACGGCCCAGTTGCATCGGCTCCTCCTTCGAGCTTGCCCCGACAACTCTGAGCAGAGTTGGCATCCCGGACACGCCAGGAAGGTGGGTTGGCGGCATCGGCAGTTGTTTATCCGGCTCTCGACTTGCAGACACAGATTGGTGAGAGCGTCCAGATTCCGAGGGGGGTCGAGGGCGGCGATCTCATCAGCAATGACCAGGCTCACCCCGTCGAGAAACCGAGCGCGCAGCGCCCCCTCGTTCCAGTTGCTGGCGGCCGCCAGTGTCTGGAAATTGATGGAATAATCCGTGACCCAGCTCCGGCCCTGTGTCAGGCGAGAGAGCTGAGCGGCCGCCTGCTCACCCTGGGCCGATCTGTCGAACAGCCTCGTCATCTCCGCATGGAACTCTGCAAAGGAGAGGCAACATGGAGCCTGGGCGTCCCACATGGCAGTCCCCCACTCATGGGCTCGGCCCATCAGCAGAGTGAGTACAAACGCCACCCTTGATTCTTCGTGGCTGGAGGGAGAACACCAGAGCACACTGGGAGAGGAAAGGCCGGCAGGCATTGGGATCTCTGCTGTAAACCGGGGGGCTGTTGACGTGAGGATCCGTCTCCGCTGGGTGACCGCTGGGAAGAAGCCCGGCTCACGGCGAGCTCCTGTCGTACCTCGCTGAGCTGGGCAGTGAGGTCCGAGACCTGGTTGGCGAGGATTCCGACTTCCTGAGTGGTGACGTTCAGCAGCGTGACCTGATGACCGAGGGCGATCCCCTGTTGCTGCAAGGCATTGCGGAGAGGATCCATCCCCGCTGAGTCTCCAGTAGGGTCAGACCATTTTGTCATGACTGTGGGAGGAAAAGAGGAAGCGGAGACTAAGATGTGGATGCAAAATGAGAGAATCTTTATTAATACGAACAGTCCAGTAATTCCACCAGGCAACACCGGCCTCGAACCCAGGAACCTCGTAAGCCCGGGGGGAGGGGGACTCGACCCACCGGGACTTACGGAAGAGCAGAACCACCTCGGGAGATCCGGACCAGTAGGGCCCTCGAGAACCATGAGAGGCAGCGGGGAGAGGACTCGACCCGACGACACTCATGGAGAATCCGAGGTAGACACAGTCTGAGAGTTCCTGACCCACGAAGGGAGGAACACGCACGGCAGGGAGAGCTGCCGTCTGTCCGGAGACGAGAGCGGGAACCACAGTGGAAGAGATGCCAGGGTGTGAAGAGCTGGGACTTAATAGGACTTGGTGTTATACTAGTTCCCACTATTTCAGCACACTTGAATTGCCCAAAAGGAAAATTTCCCACACCTTATGCATGACAGGGGGAGACGTCAAGAATATGAATAGAGGAAAAAGGTCTGAGGTTTCACTGGGTTCGTCGAGTAGGCATCCTCTGTGTTTAGTGGATCTATGATTATAGAAATACATAGCATATTTATACTTAACTTTCCTTGCTATTATCAAAGAGACATCTCTGACAACAATGTTATTTTTAATTTAAAGAAATGCATCTGAAGCATTTTATATGCATACGTTAATCTCTTGTGGCCTTTAGTTTATCCGAAACTTCTACCAAATAGAATTATTCATAATTTGGGTATTCATTACTTTCTGATTTTTCTCTGGGCCTTTGAGCATGTCTTTTTAAACACAGGTCATGAAAAATGCTGTTTTTACATGTTTAAGTTGATATCGTGTTTCAGTAGATTGAACGATTTTAGCAGCAGTGTCTTTTAAATTACCGTAATTTTCCCTAAGCGAAATCAAGATGGCTTTAATATCTCAATTGTTTTTTAAGCAGCAGCGAGTTTAAATGAAGAGGAGGAAATGGAGTCTTTTACTTACATCTGCTTCTCGCATTTTTCTCCCTGAGAAGACTCCAGTGATCGCACATGTATCTCCTTGAGAGTTCCAATGAAAACATTGTCACAATTTGGACTCAGAATGACCAGCATTGCTCTGGGATTTTAATATAGACTTCAATTAAACTTAAAAACATTTTTCATCCAGTTCTACCAAGACCAAATTATCTAAGCTATGTGCAACTATAAGCTATCAGTATGTCAACCATTTTTGTGTGTGTGTGTGCACGCGTGTGTCTATGGAACTGAGAACTCTAACTCAAGTCTCTTGAGCTACCAAGGAGCAACCTCTAAGTAATAATATTTTCCTTTGGGTTATTTTTAAATGAATACTGATGGGACCCTAAAAATCAATTTGTTAGGTGTCTAGCTGCCGGCTATGGAGCGGTGTGTTAGTGAGTTGAAGTAGTTCTTGCTGGCAAACAGTTTCAAAAAGTAGCTTGCGTTTCCTATTGCTATTTTAGTACAGACAATGTGGTTTCCATGGACACTTGCGTGGTGTCCATGCCAACGGCAGGTTTGGAGCAGTGTAAGCGTGTAAGCGCGTGTGCCCGGAAGGGACTTTCAGTGGAGTGTTCCGGGGACAATGCCAACCATTCTTTACATCTACCACCTGTACCCACCTGTGCCCTTCCCTCTAAATCGCCATGGCAACAATTAGAGTAGGGCAATCGCTCAGACTCAATCCAGTCAGCCATGTGCAGAAAGGATTATGGGTAGTGTAGACCGGTAGGGAAGCACTGTTAAGTGGCAGAGTAGGTATTTAGTGGTTACAAGATGATGCGTGGGTAAGAATGTGTTTTGTTTGTGTTTATCCATTGATCTCCATGTTGATTGGAGCCCCCATGGTCTTTAAATTCCCCATGATACACTGGGGCTGTGATCTCACATACTTTACACGTGCTCCTAACACTATGCATCTGTCGAGTCTAATTAGGACAAGATAAGTGTGTGTGTTTTGTGCGCGAGTGTGTGTGCACGTGTACGCCTAATCAGTGGAGAGTTATGTAATCATATTTCATTAAGGATTAATTACAAATGCTGCTAAGTGAGAGGGCGACAACTTAAACGGATAGTTTATCAATTATTCCATCACTCACCCTCATGTCATTTCAAACCTGTATGACTTTCTTTTTTCTGCAGAACAGAGAAGATATTTTGAAGAACGTTAGAAAAACCATACAACATTGCCCCCCCATTGACTTCCATTGTGGACACAAAGCCACTAAGACATTTCTCAGAATATCTTCTTTTGTGTTTCACAGAAGAAAAAGTGATTGTGGTTGTGGACAACATGAGGGTGAATAGGAAACAATCGCTACGTTTACATGAACACATCAGATAGAATTTGTTCAGATTGTGCAATCTGAATGTATGGTTTACATGAAAGGTGATCTGATTAATGTGCGTGTTTATATGACAAGCTTCAAATCTGATTTAATCTGCTGATATATGCACACTGCACCTAAATACCCACTAAAACGGTGTTTTAAAGCACATACCGAAAAAAAGTTACAGTTTATAACGGCAGAGTAATGTCTTGTGCCATTAAGCACGAGCACATCTGATGCGGTTTTACCATGGTAAAACCAGAGCCATTGAGAGAGAGAGAGAGTTCTGCCAGCTCCGTTGACTCCAATGGAACAGTGTTTTCACAGCAATCGAGGCTCTCAATAGTTTCCGAAAGTTACTAGTAACGCATGGAGCTGCGACTAAACAGACCAACTGAGTAAACTTCTAACCCATTTAAAGACGAAAGCCATTTAATGAATAAAAAAATGAAAGAAGTAAAGCATTTAAAGAGTAAACATGACTTCCTGGAACTATCTGAAGGCTCCATGAATCAAGTGACGCTCCAGCGTTTTGGACTTCCGTTGGCAGAACTCTCTCTCTCAATGGCTCTGGGTAAAACCATGGCAAAACTACCAAGACCCACCAGAGCGTCTGCAGGCAAACAGTAATTAGGATAAATGTTTAATAACAGCTAATACCGAACATTAGAAGTGATAATATGCAGATTCATATCAGCATTAACGGTAAACATAGACAGCTATCATAATAATATTCACAAAAAGGCTACTCAAACAATGTTATAAGCTCAGATATGTTTATTTTGTCACAGACACCAGCATAATAATGTACAGTTCCTAAACGCAAAATAATGTCTACATATCAATGAAGCAACGTCGTTTTACACAGCGATTTATCATGGTAAAACAAGTAAATCCTTCCAAAGCACATGTAAGTACACTAGAAATAAAATAAATGTTCGGTACTACGAATACAAATTAAATTTTATGATTAGATATTTTAGTATGTTTGTACATCTGCAAATGTATCATGTTTTAAAAAGAAACCCGAGAAATTACGGTTAAAAGGGAACTCCAGGGAAACAATTGAGATTTTAAATGCGTAAAAATATTAATATGGTCCTTTAGAGATGACAAGCATATGGAAATTTCTACCACTTTTTTTTATTTATTGCTTTTGGTTTCTTTACCCTGTTGAAAAAAACAGCATATGCTGGGTTAGGTATGTTTTAATGCTGGTTTAAGCTAGTCATGTTCTGGTTCCTCACCATCTTAAACCGGCTCAGGACTAGCTAAGGACCAGCACATGACCAGCTTATACCAGCACAAACCAGCATCAAAACATACCGAACCCAGAATATGCTGTTTTTTTCAACAGGGTAGCAACAGCTGCTCGTTCCGTGTGTTATACGCCCTTACGTCTGTTGGAACCAGCGACGTCTTTGCACATGCTCAAAACTTCCTACTTCGATTTTCAATCTGATCAAGTGTTTACATGTCCTATCAAGCAGATTACAAACGGCATAAACCACCCCTTACAATCTGACTGAAATTTCAATCAGTTTGGGCATTTTTAATCTGATTGACGGGTTTATACAGAGCATTTTCATTCGGATTGGATTTCTAATCGGATTACATTGGTCCATGTAAACGTAGATAATGACAGATTTTCTTATTTTTTGGTCAATCTATTAACTCTGTCAAGCCCATAACACAAATGTTTGAAGACTTTCCAGTGAGATAATGTATTTTTACCCCTTACCCCTAAATGTATTTTTTTCTAGATACTAATTTTTCTAGATTTATTTATTAAGCCATTTTCTTCATGCTAGATCCACAGACTTACAGACATACTTAGAGTGATAGTTCACCCAAAAATGAACATTCTGTCATCATTTATTCACCCTCTTGTCATTTCAAAACTGTATGACTTTCTTCTGCAGAACACAAAAGAACCGAACCGCGACAGCACCCATTCACTTACTATACATTGGCTTTGTATCCATACGATACTATAGGCACTGTTCGGTTACCAACTTTCTTCAAAATATCTTCTTTTGCGTTTTGCGGAAGAAAGAAATTCGTACAGGTTTGAAAGGACAAGAGGGTTAATAAATGATGACATTTTTGGGGAAACTATCATTTTAAGCAATACAGTATGAGCATCTGTGCAATATTGAGAATATAGTCACAGCTGAAGAGTGTCATTCGGTACGGCCCGAAGTCTAAGCCAGGACATATTGTGAATATAGCACAGCTGTTGACCAATCAGCATCAGGAACCGCAGCTATACATTTTATAAATGTCAGTAACACACTATCTTTTTTACATTCCACCCCAGTAGTTCTTTCCCTCAGAGGCCCCTTTTATCTTGCTGTTTATTTCTCAAGGACATCTGAACAGGAATAATGCACAGCATGAAAATCTCTGTTATCGCTGAAAATAGAGTCAGATCTTCTGAATGCTCTACTAAAGTGGATCGTATCCAGCGCAGTGTGCTGCAGCGATCGCGATGAATACATTGTTGTGTCCTCCCGAGCATCAAATCTGCCCTAGTTTCACCAGTGAACCGTGCTCTCGGGCTAATGCTAGGTCATTTCTGGTAGCTTTCACAGGTTAGAGATCGCGCAGGGCTTATCTTGTAGTTTATGCTGCAGCTTAGTAAGGCACGGTGTTGGGTATGTATGTTACAGTAGTGTGTGCACATCTCAGAGGTTGGTGGAGCCGATGGGCATTTAAGGTGCATGCTTTTGATTAGCTTTGCCCCAGGTTTGGGTTTATCTGTAATGGAAAAGTAGTGTTACAGTAGTCAGGGAGCATGAATTATTTACCCCGCACTGCGTGCCGGCTGCAAAGACTTATGCAATACGGACTATGACAGAGAGAGATGAAGAATGCGTACATCCTAGAGAAAGTGGGTCTCGCATCTGAATAAATATGCAACCTAAATGAGATCCCAAAAAGTATTTGGACACTTAAAGGGATTATTCACCCAAAAGTGAAAATTTATTCACTTCTCATTTATTCACCCTCTTGTCATTTCAAACCTGTATGACATTAGAGCACAAAAGAAGATATTTTGAAGAATGTTGGTAACCAAACAACATCGTTACCCATTGACTCGCATTGGTTTTGTGTTCACACAATAGAAGTAAACGGGTACAGCCATTGTTCGGTTACCAACCTTCTTCAAAATATCTTTTTTTTTGTTCTGCAGAAAAAAGTTTTGACGAATCTTGGTAACCAACCAACAGCGGTCCCCATTCACTATTGTATGGACACAAAACCAATGCAAGTCAATGGCTACCGCCGTTGTTCGGTTACCAACATTCTTCAAAATATCTCCTTTTGTGTGCCATGAGGGTGAGTATGTGATGACAACATTTTAATTCCTTGTTCTGTGGTTGTTAAACAGAACAGTTTAGAATTTTGTTGATGCTGCTCTTTTTCTACACAATGAAAGTAAATGGTGACTGAAGCTGTCCTTTTTTGTGAAAAAATGTGTTTAGAGCAGCATATGGATGAGTAGAGTACACAAAAAGTCACAGTTATTGAAACGTATCCATTGAATTACAAAATCAAAACTTTCCTTAGAATACAGTATAAAGTCAGTTTGCCTCACATTCACACAGGTGCCTTTGAAGAGTGATGCTGCATTCAAGTCAGAAAGTCAGAAAACTACTTCAGGTTGGACTGCCAGCTCGGAAACTGGTTATCTAACGCACAGCCATTCATACATTTTTAGGTGTGACTCAAGTGTCCAAATGCTTTTTGGGGGTACTGTACGTGCGTGTGTTTGTGGGAGACGTTGAATGTGCGTGCTTACGTGTGTTTGTTGCCATGTGTATGTGTCTGTGTGGGTGCGTATGTGTGAGTTGTGAACCTCAGAGGGAGCGAGTGCTATCACACCTCTCCTACTCGCAGTCTGTCAATATATCAGACTCAAACTCTGTGAACTCATCTCACACAGAAAACTACTCTACGCTTGTGTGTGTGTGCACGATAACACAGAAAAAGAGCATGGAGGGATTTAAAAGAGGAAAGATTCTAGGGTTTTTTCTCCCCCATTCCCTGCTGTGTCTAACTAGTTTCCCCACCGTGCTGGCCCGAGCTCTTCTTTATTTCTCCCCTCTGCTGCATCACGCCATTCCTCCGTCACACTCATCCCTTGCAACTGAGCCAACTCCATCTCTCGCTCTTCATCTCTCTCCGTCACAGTCTCTCTCCTTTTTAGACATAGAGGCGGCAGCATCTTTATATTGAGGGTGTTTGTCACTGCTAACGGTTTGAAGACCAGTGACATGATGCACAGTTACGGTTATGTAGTACCTTTCAAGCTCTGTAACGTTTAAAGGAAAAATGAGTTTGTCTGTGCTGTAATTGTAGAAAGTATATCTTTAAAAATATATATAGCTGAGCCACTTTTACTTCATTGAGTAGTAGTTTTGTTTTATTTGAGAGTGTGAGCTTGAAGTAAAATGTTATGTTTTTTTACCAACTTTTAATCAAATTTTCATGTTATATCAATTTTTACATGGAATGTGTGGAACAAACCAACTAATACCAAAACAAACTAAAATATCAGAAAATGCATAAAACCCATTGCTAAAACCCAATAGCTATTTTTTTTGTGACCCTGCCTCTGAAAACCAGGTTAAAGGGATAGTTCACCCAAAAATGAAAATTAAAAAAGATACACACTCTTAAAAGAAAAGGGTGCTTTAAAAGGTTCTTCGATGCCATAGAAAAACCTTTTGGTTCCATAAAGAAGGTTCCACCTGGTTTGGTTCCACCTTTAACATCTGAAGAACCCTGCAGTTTCACAAAAGGTTCTTTTTGGCAAAAAAGGTTCTTTATAAAACAGTCAGTTTTAAGTCAGTCAGTCATAGGCGTAATTTGCGGGTGGATGGGTGGGACATGTCCCCACCACTTTTTGCCAAAGTCAGTTTTGTCCCCACCACTTATTGGAAGAAATAAAAAATACGGAGTGTCTATTTACCGTGCAAGTAGCCCGCTTTGTAAACAGAGGCTATTCATACCAACTCCGCCCATCAGTTTCAGATTAGAATAGACAAAATGTAAGAAAGGCACACTCATATCGACTGCTCCAGTGGCGTAGAGCGTGAAGCATGTGTTACTTACTTCATGTCGTCGTGGGTTCGGGACTACTGTTTGCTGAACTTTTTCCCTATCACATATCAGATTGTAAAGGTAATTATTTTTAAGAAAATGATGAAAATATTTGAAAATGGCTCTTCAAGTGATACATGTACCAAACATTTTGCGCTTAATTGCACTTTGGTGCTATATATTCGTCCTTATTGTTCTCGACATGGGGTTGCTATCGTCTATTAGATATTATTTTTCCATCTGTTCCTCTGTATACTTGAATGTTTGTGCTTATTAGCAGGGGGTTCCCAAACGTCTCAATCCTTGACCCACCGACAGGTAATCTGTGTCAAACAACAAATTTTTAACATGGGGAAAACACACATTCGTTTCAGTAGTTTTTATTTTATCACAAATTAATATGTTTAATTACGTACGGCAACAGCCATCCTTACATATAATAAAGCACAACATGCTTTAAATGGTCTATTGATGAAAACATGATATACTGTAGTTCAAAAACAAATGGAAGCAGATCTGATATGTGATGTGAAAATTTAGAATAGTGAGTTCAGCGGATTCGAACCTGCTTCACGGCAGTGTCAATAATATTTGTCATGCGTCTTTCGCACTAACGTTACACCAATGAAGCCGTCAATAAAGCGGCGCAGTTTTTATACTGTTTACTGTTTTCTAGAGGAGTCACCTACATTTTTCACGCTTGTTACGCCCATGAATATTCCCAACGAGTTAGTACAGAAACAATTTATTAAAGTATTGTTTGTGTCGTCTTTGTCCCCACCACTTTTCAAAACAAAGTTACCCCACTCAGTCAGTCATAAAACTTGTCCTTGATTCTGATTGGCTGAGCCGAGTTCTAAACCGTTATAAAATACCCCGATTTATAACGGCTGACCGCATTACATAGCCTAAATATCATTTTATTTACTTTATTTTATGAAACCTTGATACGTACAGTATATGGAATAACCATTTTAGCAATAAGCCTCCGCACCGCGTCGTGCCACAACGCCCTTAGCTGTTATAAAATGCACTGTAACCCACTGCTTCATGGGGCTTATTGCTTTATTAGATTATAAAAAGTAAGAAAGAGATGGTTCTTTAAAGAACCTTTGGCTGAATGGTGTCATGGCTCTGCCTCACTTAGTCATGTTTTTCTTGGTCCTTTGGCAGAGTCATGACAAAGCCTTTGGTTATGTGTGGAGAGAAACATATTATTGTCCTTTTGACAATAATATGCGTTTTCTCCTGTCTCTCGTCATTGGCCCCGCCCCTCTCGTTTCCCGTATTGTTTCCCGGCCGTGTTTGATTACCCTCATCTGCCCTGTGTCGTTATCCTTCGTTTGTCTTCCCTTTAAATAGTCCTCATGTGTCATTGTCTTGTTGCTCGTGGATTACATTGTACTGTGTATGTGAAACCCTGTACCTTGTGCTGTGTTTCGTGCGCTTTGTCTACCTGTTCCCCGAGTTCTTGCCTTGTCTGTAAGTTTGGGTTATTCTTTAGCCTTAGTTTCTGTTTTGCCCCATAGTGGGAAGTTTTTCTTTGTCTTTTTTGAAAAGCATTTTTGGTTATTGTGTTTGTCCCCCATCGAGGGTTTTTGTTTTGTCTCCGTTGTTTTGGAATAAAGTCTTGTTTTGTTAACCCCGTCACTGCCTGCCTGCATCTGGGTTCTTCAGCCACACGATCCTGACAGAATCCACGAGCCAGCTCTGAACCCAGCGGGCAGTATGGAGGAGACGGACGAGGCGTTCAGGAGCCACCAGGCTCACGTCCTGTTTGGCTTCCGCCAGAGGGGGACCCCCGTGAAAGACTTCGCCATGGACTTCCTGTCCACCGCGTGCTACTCGGAGTTCACAGATGCAGAGTTGAAGGTAATCTTCAACAGCTGCCTCGATGAACCCTTCGAGCCAGCTGAGACGCGCCGGTTGAGACCCCTGGGCTTCGCGGACCAGGTCCAACTCGCGATGAATCGTGAGGAGCCCAGGGGAATGTCCATGGCGGAGCCTCTCACGGGGCTGGCGGCGATTCCTGAGAACGGCCCCTTGCAGGTCGGGGTTTTGGGTGTTGCCACACCGTCCACCTCAACCCCTGCAGCCTCGCCTCCAGTCAGCCTCGGTGGCAAGCGGGGGAGGCGAGCATCCTGGGGGTCCACCTCCGAGGAGTCCCAGCCGGAGCCAGCCGTACCCGTCACATCCTTTCTTCAGCCGACCACCAGGCAGGTGGCTCGGCTGAAGAAAAAGAGGCAGCGGCGGGCAGCGCGGGCCTCGTCCCCGCCGGTGCAGCAGCCGGTATCCCAGCCGGTGCAGCAGCCGGCGTCCAGTCCGGTGCAGCCAGCGTCCAGTCCGGTGCAGCCAGCATCCAGTCCAGTGCAGCCGGCGTCCAGTCCGGTGCTGCCGGCATCCAGTCCGGTGCAGCCGGCATCCAGTCCGGTGTCCAGTGTCGTGCCCAGTCCGGTGCGGCCGGTGTCCAGTCCAGTGTCCAGTCCAGTGCAGCCGGCGTCCAGTCCGGTGCTGCCGGCGTCCAGTCCGGTGTCCAGTCCGGCGTCCAGTCCGGTACAGCCGGCATCCAAGCCGGTGCAGCCGGCGTCCAGTCCAGTGCAGCCGGCAGCCAGTCCAGTGCCCTGTCCAGTTTGCAGTCGTGTGCCCAGCCGGGTTCCGGTCCTGTCTCCAGTCCGGTGTCCAGTCCAGCTTACAGTCCGGTGCAGCAGCCGGCCTTCCAGCCGGTGCAGCAGCCGGCCTTCCAGCCGGTCCCCAGCCTTGTGCAGCCGGCATTCCAGCCAGCGCCCAACAAAGTCGGTGGTCCCCCCCAGGACTTCCTCCCCTAAGTCCCCCAGGACTCCGCGCCCTCGAGCGCAACCGGGGACTAGGACTATTCCCCCAAAGACTGTTCCTCCCATGTACCCTTGTCTGTCCCCACCCCCCCTCCCATGTTTATTATTTTTGATGTCCCACCCTAGTCCTGTTGTTGTCTTGTCATGTCTGCCCTTGATTTTGTTTTCTTTGTTTTGCCTTGTCCTGTCTGTCACCCAGTCTGTCTTGTCTCGTCCGTCTACCCCTTGGTGAGCACCTGGAGGTGCTAATTAAAGGGGGGGCTTCTGTAATGGCTCTGCCTCACTTAGTCATGTTTTTCTTGGTCCTGAGTCATGACAAAGCCTTTGGTTATGTGCGGAGAGAAACATATTATTGTCCTTTTGACAATAATATGCGTTCTCTCCAGTGTCTCGTCATTGGCCCCGCCCCTCTCGTTTCCCGTATTGTTTCCCGGCCGTGTTTGATTACCCTCACCTGCCCTGTGTCGTTATCCTTCATTTGTCTTCCCTTTAAATAGTCCTCATGTGTCATTGTCGTGTTGCTCGTGGATTACGTTGTACTGTGTATGTGAAATCCTGTACCTTGTGCTGTGTTTCGTGCGCTTTGTCTACCTGTTCCCCGAGTTCTTGCCTTGTCTGTAAGTTTGGTTTATTCTTTAGCCTTAGTTTCTGTTTTGCCCCATAGTGGGAAGTTTTTCTTTGTCTTTTTTGAAAAGCATTTTTGGTTATTGTGTTTGTCCCCCATCGAGGGTTTTTGTTTTGTCTCCGTTGTTTTAGAATAAATTCTTGTTTTATTAACCCCGTCACTGCCTGCCTGCATCTGGGTTCTTCAGCCACACGATCCTGACAGAATGGTTCTTCTGTGGCATCGCTGTGAAGAACCTTTAATGCACCTTTATTTTTGAGAGTGTAATGTCACTTCCTGGAGGATGATGTCATTAGAAACTGACTTTTTTAGTTGAAGGTAAAGGGTTTGTTTTAATGTAAAAAAGTGATAGGAATTATTCTGTTTTAATGAAAATAATTTTTCATAAGAAATGTTTCGTTTGAAACCCTGTGATTAGTGAAATAAAAAATTGTCTTAACCCTCATGGAAACCTACATAAAGAAACACCTAGAACATTTCTTAATAACTTGTCAGTTCTTCGTGTTACAAGCACCCTGTGACATGGGAGCATCTGCTCGAAGCAAAACTACCCAATATATTAAACCATAAATGAACAAAAAATTGTACTGCATAACAGAAATGACCCACTCCATTTCTCACTGCATGGATTAGCTTTGTAATTGTTCTCCTAGACTTGTTTGGTGACTCATCCTCTCTCTCTCTCTTTTCCTCTGGTTTTCTCCCGTTCTCAGCACGTCTGAGACGCAAGCTGTGTTTAAAACATGTTACGATAGATACAGTCTTGACAAGCTCATTAAAAACCCTCACATTCTCCCCAAAAAAACTCATCACTTGAAACAAGCATAAAACAAAGCAAACAAGTGGCACTGCGAGCATTCGTCAGTACAAGAGTGTTGTTTTCCCTTACAACCCTAAAAAGTGTGGCATGGGTCAGCAGCGTGATGTGTATATTCCGGAAGCGTAATTCATTAATTTGCTGTTTGCTATCCGTCAGTCACCCGGAATAATCCGTCAGGAGGGGCCAGCGTGCTTTTCTCCGCCGAGTGAAAATTGGATTTTGGATGAGCGATCGCGCGGCTTAAACTTCCACCAGCTCGCTGTCTATTAAGCGCACCCCCACTGCATCAGACACACGCTCGCGGCTCGTGGCCAATCTTGTGCCACACACGCAAATATACAAATATTCATTCTTGAGTATTAAGACCTATTTAAAGCCAAATACAAACGCACGCATGCACACAAGGTAACGCCATGCATGTTGTATTACCTTGAGCGACGTGCTCGAGAAAAGCCAACTGAACAAACACAGTCAGCATAACTCATCAGAGAGAGAGAAATACACACCTCTGACTCAAAGGAAATGATCTGGAATTTAGAGCATCATGCCCACATGGAGAGAGGAAACTCTGGTGAGGGGGATGGGGGGGTTGATGGATAGAGAAAAAGAGTCAAGAGGAGAGAAAGAACTGAAACGTGAACACTAGGGAGACCAGGACAATTCTCGCTGAGATGTTGATGGCGAGATGCTAGAGTTTACTCATCCAATCATGAGCGCGTGGGCAGCAAGGGGACCGCGTGTGTGCCTCATCAGAAGTGCTTGATGGCACTTAGTAAAAATAACGCTGTGTGTGTGTTTCAGCTCCTCTGACTGAAGAGCCCCCCAGGATTCTGTTCCCTTCTGAAAACAAGCTTCTCACCATGGACGTTCAGCTCGGTAAGACCGGCTTCTGTTTGTTTGTGTGTGGTTTTTTTCTGAATTCCATATTACCTGCTGTTTTAGAGAGCTGTGTGCAGTGTGTATACTGTGCATAGTATGCGTATATTTTTCATGTGTGTGGAATACCCCAGATGATACATGAAAGTATCAATAACTGGAGAAAGCATAACATTCCTGTTCATCCAAATGGTGATTTCGCAGCTGGTGTGGGAAATGTATTTGAATGTCTGTTTCTGCTCTGGTATTTTGTGTTTTTTGCATTTTTAGTTACATAAGTCGCAAATCCTACATAAGAATCACTTTGAAGTCATAAAAAATCATCACTGATTGGCTGATGGCAGCACAAGAACACAGCTGCTTCCTCTTTTCTGCACAAATGAGGTTTATTATAGAATGCACCATTACAAAAATCAACCCTGTGGGCCTTAGGAAAACACACAAAAAAAAAAAAAAATGACCTACAGTAAATTTTCTCTACATCTGATCTAGTGCTGTCAAACGATTCATCGCCATGAACCGTATCCAGAATAAAAGTTTGTGTTTACGTAATATATGTCTGTGTACTGTGCATATTCATTTTGCATTTATAAATACATACACATACATGCATATATTTAAGAAAAATATAAAATTAATAAACATTTATGTATATATAATTTAAGTTATTGGTAAATAAAAATAAATACATGTAAATATTTCCTAAATATATATACATGTATGTGTATGTGTTTATAAATACAAAATTAAAATGCCCAGTTCACAGACATAATATTATGTAAACACAAACATTTATTCTGGATGCGATTCATGGCGATGAATCGTTTGACAGCCCTCAATCTGATCAAATGATGGAGATCAGTGTTATAACTGTGCCTGTATTGCAAATTGCAGTCAGCTCAAATTTTGTACCGAAACTCAGACAGTGCATATAAATAAATGACACATCATTTTTCATTCTCAATTCACCAATTCCCCTCTCAACATAGTGACAATATCGTCGTCGCAGCTTGAAACATTTATCATTTCATACCGCATACTCTTACTTTGAAAAAAAAATGGTATGCCGTATGTGGCATGTACTGTGCAGTAGGCATTCCAAACATATGTGTTTTTATGTATTTGCTTAAGTGTGTTTTAAGTAATTCTGTTTACATGCAGGAGACATTTTGTGACTGCTTACACAATCACACACACACGGAAAAAAACACACAAGTTTCAACAAATTATTCTAATCTGTTATTGAAAAGACGTCAAACTGTTACTAAAAGAAAGTCATCAAGAATGCTTGTGCCACACACTGTTATAGCTCGGCAACATTATTTCTGTGAGGAGTTCCCATGCTAGATAGATAGCTGCTCGAGTCAGCATTATGATGCTACGCTCTGAATAGAAGTCATTCAAATAAATGCAAATCCTCTATGCTAATTATCTGCTGGTTTCTCCAACAATAGTGGCTCCATATGGTGCAGAGAAATTCGCTAGGCCCTCTGTTGGAAGTCACTGTGTGTGTTAAACCAAGCACATACAACATGCCTTTATATACGCAGCGGACAGAGACGCTCGTCTGCGCATGCGCGTCAGTCTATTAGAGTGTGCATTGAAGTGAACCGCGCGTGTGTATGCGGTGGATGGAGGCACGTCTGTTTGTTTGGCCGAGACTTTGGATGCAGGCATGTTGGAAACAAGAGCAGATTGGAGCATATTGTGACGACTCTGACCATGTTCTGCCTTCAGAATGAGCAGAAAAAGAGCAGGACACCGTTCATCGACTGGAGACACACACTGACCACATGATTAGTCATTTTGAGGCTGAGATGCTGCATGTGTGTGTCTGCAAGTGTTTTGCGTGTGAGCTAATACAAGCCAGTGAAGTTGAGCTTTGCTGTGTTGGAAATTTAGGTATGCTGTTATTGAAATGTTTGGGTTTTTTCAATTTCATTTCAATCTAGTGTAACAAAAAAGTGTAGCACAGGTTTTTGCAGCGTGATGGGTAAAAAAAAGAATGTAGTAATATGGTGGTCAGGTTGGATGCAAAGATTTTATTTTATGAATAAAAATGCACTATTCACAGTCAGCTCTAATTCATTTATTTAGTAAAAATGTCCAATAGGGGTTACCGAGATAAATTGAGGTTGCATTTTCATTTGCCAAAAAGTATCATTTGCACTGTCATGATTTATTCGGAGAGCGAACGTGCAACCAAGTGTATGTGAAACAGAATGGTAATGTAATAGTACATAAATTTAAACACATTTCTCAAAAGTACTTTAAATTTACTGTCAAGTATTTCTCAAAACAAACACGTGACATAAAGTAGCAATCAATGAATTAAACAAAAAAGAACAAATCAAAGTTCACTGTAAAAATGAAAGGTTCTTTGAGGAACCATTTGGGGTTCTTCACATTGCCACGCCGGCGGAACACTCAGGGGACACTCAAGGCACCGCTTAATGAAGGGTGGTTCTCTGAGGAACCCTTAAGGCTTCTTGGGGATCCCTTTTCTTAAAATGGTCTGGAACCATCTTGGGTGCTTCAAGGCACCATTTCACAGTTTATATTTGCTATTCACAATACATTAATAAGCATAAATACTAAAACCAAATACAAAGCAAACAGTTTATTGATAAACAACAACAATTTACATTGAATAAATATTCACAGAATAGTCAATATTGTACAATTGTACAAAAAAACAATGCTGTTCTCTCCAAATGGGTTTCCTGCTATTACCAGGTGGTGTGAGGATCCATGTAGGCGAAGTCAAAATTATTTTTATAGTGCATTTCACAATTTTGTATTGCTAAAGTAGATATGTATGGCAAAAAGAGAACAGGAGCTGCGCCTGTTGGCCTTAGGTGTCCCAGGCAGTGCAAGGATGAGCATTAGGGTGGGCTGGAGCTGGGTCTGTTGGCCTTGGGTGTCCCTGGGAATAAGACATGGAGACAAAAAGAGGGATTTAGATAAAGTCTCATAAAACGTTACATTTAATCATTTAGCGCATCACAAATTGGTTTAGAAATGTAACAATAAACAAAATATTACAATGCCTGGAAGTCACTGCTTTGGTCTAGGGTTAAGGAGTACAATAGGCTATTTATAGCAACAACTGTAATAATCCACTTTTTCCCGTTTTTTTCATTGTCAGAAAGTATTTTTACATGTGCCAATATAACAAATAATAAAAATATCATAATAAATATAATACTTATTTTTTTGTCTGCTCAACTGGAAAATACTGAAAATTCTGAGGAAAAATGATAAAAACAGAATTGAATATGATAAAAATTTAATTACAGACAATTTATGTAACATGGGTGGGGAAACCATTCAACACAAACAGCAATAAGTAAAAAAAGAGCTATCCATTCACTAAAAGTGGCTAAAAGTCATTGTTTGTCATTTAACACTAACGTTACCCATTTAACGTTAGCCCCACTAGCTTCATAATTAACTTATATTCGTTAGCATCTCGGCTAAAACAAGCGCTGCCTTCACTGTGTAAATAAACGGTTTACTTTAAACAGCCAAAAGCGGCCATACAATTAGACGTGTCAGAGTATCAGTATACATTTATATAAATAATATATAGTTAGTATATTTAAGTTATGTATATATTTTGACTTTACTTACCTCCAATGGGACAGTGGAGAGGTTGTTGGGATCCGTTATTTTGAATTCCGGATGTTTGATCGCAGACTGATCGGCGTATGACATCAAAGCACAGTGAGATCTATTTGTGAGCTGACTGCTCTGTATGCTTTGGAGATGCTATTCTAATGCCGTATGCTTTTTGTCATAAGGTGATCGGTCTGCGCAGAGCTGGAAAAAGTTAAACACACATTCCAACGAAAGCGCCACATGCATTGATGCTGCGATATTGGGCCAACAACGTCACAGTACTGTGGAGGACAAGACTGCACAATAAACACACAGAGCAGCTGCAGTTTGTTTGAATGGAAAGCACAACAACGTTTACATTTTCAAAAGATTTCAGTGACTTAGGATCCAATTATAAAGTAAAAATGTTGGTCACACTTCAGAATAGGGGGCAATTTCCGCTATTAACAAACCATTAACTAAGACTTTTCCCCCAATAAACTCTTAATTTGTTGCTTATTAATAGTTAGCAAGGTAGTTGTTATGTTAAGGTATTGGGTAGGATTCGCGATGTAGAATATGGTCATGCAGAATATGTGCTTTATGAGTAATAAACAGCCAATATGCCAATAACAGGCATGCTAATAACAACTAGTTAATAGTGAGAATTGCCCCCTATACTGAAGTGTTAACAAAATGTTTAGTCTCCAATTAATATAATATCAATAGTAAGAAATATAAAATAATTAAAAGCTTGCTAATTTTTTTCAAAATAACATTTAGCCTTTTCTAATCATGTGCATTATTTTAAAATGTGTGTTCAGTTAGCTGGGGCCAAAAACCAAACTTTGGACTATTCTTATTCTCATAAAACATCAAAATGATCAGACACTAAAAATTTCATGCAGAATTTTGGGTGGTTCCTCTAGATAATGAACCCCACTTATGATAATGAGAACCACTTACAAGAACCATTTTTTAGAATTTGAGTTCCTTCAATAACCCGCAAAGCACTTTGAGGTCCCAGTGTAGTGAAAAGGTGACTCCAGAACTTCAGAACTGAATATGGGGTTATTCAAGAATCTTATAAGTACTTGGAAGAACCACAAAAATAGATGGTTCCACCAATAGCCCTATTATGAGAAAAGGAGCTTTGAAGCACTTAAAATACAGGTTCTTTGAGTACACAACAGGATGTTTGAAGCACCTTTTATTTTTACAGTGTAGTTTTAACCCTCCTGTTATGTGCTATTTTTTATGTGTTATTTAAGCAATGATTTAATGGTTTAAATTGACCCCACAAATGGTTATAGTAACAAAATGTTTTATTTATTATTACTCGTACTTTACCTAGTTAATATTTTTAATAAATTATAATATGTATGTAATATATTGTAATATTTTAAATGAAATATTAGGACAAAACATATCTTTTTGATATGTGTTTATATTTTATTTGTGTACATTCAATTTCTGAGTTCTGGGCTGAGTTCATGCAAAAACCACAAGACGCTGTTGATTCTCATAGATGCTTCAAATTCTTTATAACAAAATAAAAAAACTGAAACCATTCAAGCTCTTGTTCCAGAATGCATGGGTAAAGAATATAACTATCTGGGGAAAAAAATGATTATTTTCATGTTGTTATTATATAAATGCGTTTTCTTGAAAATTGTTAATTTGACCCTATATAACAGGAGGGTAAGGCAATGTTAAATGAGCAGGGAATTAAGAGAGATAAACTGAAGATGAGAAAGAAAACGTATCCACTAATCATTTAAATGAACTATATGTACAAAAATGGTGTCCTTGTGTTCTACTAAGACAGTCATTTCATTGTTCATCTAAATGTGAAATGTGCGGCATAAAGGTGTGGGTTGCAGGTGACATTTAATGAAAGAAATTGAGCGACAGATGGAAATTAGCAAGAGCGATTCTGAAGGAAAAATAGCATTAAAAAATGAAGGAGGTTGTGGGAAAGGGAGGTACCGTAGAATACTGAGCTGGTGGAGGAATTCTTAATGCTTTTAGGACTTTTCAGAAGGGAATCACTTCTGGCTGAAGACTTTCTGCAGAAATCTTATTGGACACGCGCCGATACAGACACACACACACAAACTTATACACACAGTTTCATAAGTATAGCAGGTAAGAGGATATTGCTGGTCTAATACTAGTTATTTCCAGCATTTTGATGCTAATGTGTAATACTATGTGATATGCATGATGTATATGGTCATTACTTTGCTATAAACATGTTTATTATGAGAGATGAGCTATCGAAATCATTTTTCATGCTCTCTGCTGTAGATGTGGAACAGATGATGTGAAAGGTTTGGATGATGGCACGATGAGTGAAAGGTGGAGAGAGAGAGAGATAGATAGACTGTGCCATGTGTGAACCTATCACTTCTAGACATTATTAATGACAACATGGACACAGCGCACACACATACACAACTCAAATATCGTCGTCAAACAAAGAAAAGAGGGGGAATCTAGTGAGATGAAATAAGAGATATAAAAGGGGGGAGCTGACTCGCATTCAACATGAAATGAAAATATTGTGACCTTTCTAGTCCTGTCTCTTTGTGTCTGTGCCGTTGCCATTCGAGATGAACTAATAGAATGGAACACATGCTGGACTGAGATCACATTTCTAAATCCAATCTAAACTGTATTGAGTACATTGATCTGATCTGAATTGAACTGATGAGAGTGAGTTCGGAACAACATGAGGGAGAATAAATAATTTTCAGAATCTTCATTTTTGGGTCAACCGTTTTTTTATGAACCGAAAATAACAATTGAAACGTATTCACTGTATATCTTTGCCTTTCTTCCTCCACAGGAAGAGCACACAGATGGCACACACACAAACAAACGCACACACACATTAACAGAGAAGCGCACACAAACAAATGCACACACATTAACAGAGAAGTGAGGAGGATTTGTGCAGAGGTATTCAGAGAACACTTCTTAATATTAATCACCCTTGCCCAAAATAATACAGTTGTTGCTAAGCAACCATCGGAGAGATGAGGGCATTTCTCTAAATAAACATCTCAATTTATTATTGAGTAAGATTGGACACTGATATGCTAAAAGGAACAGAACAAAAACAGTTGGCCTGTAAAAAAGCCGCGTTTCCGTTGTTAGGATTTTGTGCTAAATAGCCTAGAACCAGATATTTGCGGTTTACAAGGCCATTTTCAGCTATCGGGCCACGGCTGTGGATTAAATGATTAATTTTTTATGCCATTTCCTGTTCTTTCAAATCTAATCTTGTTTATTAAACTTTGCTATGTAATGCGCAGCAGGCAAATGAGAGATTGTAGCAGCCAATGAGCAGCAAGTTCTTAATTAGCCGATTGACATTTTTGATCAGCCCATCCAAGTCACATTAAAATGTTCAGTTCAATTTGAGAAAAAGAGCAGTAGAGGAATGACTAGACTTAATAAGAACAAACTGTCTTTTTCTGTATTCTAAAGTATTCACTCTAGAGTTCTTTGTCCTACATTCTGGGTCCACAAGGGCACGATCCAATCAAGCACGTGAGTCATCATGACCTTTCATGCACTGGCGGTTTTTAACATGCCCTTTAAAGGAATGTTTCAGGTTCAGTACAAATTAAGCTCAATCGACAGCATTAATGGGTCAATGTTCATTACCACAGAAAATAGTTGTTGCTCATATACTTTAGTTTAAAAACGAGGAATGATTGTGAATGGGCCTAACGATGAATGGCTCCTTGTGACAATTTGTGACATGCCCGCTAATATTTTGGCCACACCAGAGTTATTATAGTTTTAAGTTTTGTTAATATTTTGAATCGTCTTTTATTTTTATATTTTTAGTTTTCATGCAAATTTTTGTTTAATTCTTTATTTCATTTATATGATTTATACAACTGGGGAAACAATTGAGAGACCATTTCAACATTCAAAAAAACAGTTTTTCTACAGAAAAGATGCTCTGTATTTGTTCAGACCTTAAATACTGCAAAGAAAACAAGTTCATATTCACTTTTAAGCAATACAAACAGTAATATTTGTGCAAGTATTTAAGAAAAGTAAAAAAAATTGATGGCCTCAATTTTTATTAGTTTTCATGTGTCTTGTCATATTCTCAGTGTGTTTCACGTATTACTTCATTTCTGAGGTTTGATTTTGTTGTATCTCAACAAACACCGGACTGAAATGGCCACAATACATCTAGAAAGGAAAATTTGGAATGGTCTCTTAATTTTTTCCACGGCCGTATGTTTATTCTTATGTTGTTATATAAATGTATTTATTTTTATTTGAGTTTCAGTTTAGTTTTTATTTATTTTTAGTTAAATTCTTAGTGACTCAAACCTATTTCAGTTTATTGCTATTTTTCATTTTCATTTAGTACATTTTTAGTCAATACTTAGGCACATATTTGATTAGATTTTTCTTAACATAAATGTTCTAATAGTTTTAATTTTAGTAAACTAATGACTTTGGGCCACATCCTCATATGATCTAATTGAAGAATGACTAAGTTTGCTTCGAGAACAGTGGTCTCATGACAGAAATGGCAATTTAGAGACGTTTACTGATGCAAAATGACCCAGAAATGTGAGCAGATGTTTGAGTCATTTGCAAGAGAGCCAACCTTTTCTGGCAAAGACACAACAAAAAAGTGACATTTTACTCTCTTTCTCTGTGCTACACCTATCACCTACTTGCATCTATCTACTCTTCTTTGATGCTTAACCTTTGACTGTATATCTTCTGCATCCCTGTAAAATGTTTGATCTCCGTCCTTTCTGTCCTTGCTTTAGGAGGAAATCCTTTCATCTGACATTCCACACCACCCTGTCTTTCTTCTTTTAGTGAGGTTTAGCTGTCAGGGTTGGTGGCCAAGAGAGAGAACCCAAATGCAGGCAGTGGTACGAAAAACTCAAAACTTTAATAATTCAAAATAAAGACCCACGATGGGGAAACTAGAACAAACAAACTACAAACATGGTGCAAAAACAAAACTTCCCACGAGGGGGCAACAACTGAGAAACAGGATAAACACAACAGGAACAAGGCAAGATGAACTGGAGGAAAGCACGGTACATGACACGACGAAGTGAACATAGCAAAATGCAACAGCACAGGACAGCAAACAAGAGGGTATTAAATAGGGGAACTAACAAGGGATAATTACAATTGGCAGGTGTGGTATAGTGAAACAACTGCTGGAAACTAAACGAGGAAACGAGGGGGCGGGGTCAAGAGATGAGACTGGATAGAGCGCATGGCATGCCAAAACGAACAAAGCCATGTCTCTCTCCACACTAAACACGTGGGTCTGTCATGATCCTGCCACAAAACTAAGAAAAACATGACCAAAAGAGGCAGAATCATGACATTAGCGTGAGCCGTACCTTTAAACCATTTGCAAACCACTCGTCAGTCTGTTAACAGACTCATACTCGCATACAAAAAGGAGCATTAAACGCATGCGTACACACACGTGTCAAACACAGAGTGTTTCACGGTCAATCATCTTGAAACTGTTGGAAGTTACATATACAACTGTCATTTTAATTTACTTTCTAAAATGGAGCCCCAGAAATAATCTGATCAGATCAGATTTGCAGTCCAAAAACACCTCATTTGTGTCCGTCTTTGTGCAATTTGTCAGATATCCAGACTTTTTTATCAGTACATTGGGGGATTTGACTAGACAATCCCTCATGGATGGCTCTTATGAAGCTGAAACTGAAGACGAGGAGGAAATTAGGGAACAGATCTATCAAATTCAAGTATAAAGAAATAGCTTATCGAGAATTTATTTATTCGCTGTTATGTTGTTCCAATCCCACACTTTTCTTTCTTCTGTGGACCTACTTTTAACATTTATTTTGTGTGAAACAGTGTTAAATACTGCTGTAAACTGATCAAAACATGAGGAGTACTCGAGAACGCATTGCATTTCCAGCCTGATTTCATGGGAATTTGTGACTGTTACAAGGTGGCCAAGTCTATCAATTAATGCGATGTGAGTCATAGAAAGTAATTAGAAAAAAACAATAATGAAGCCCAACCCCTAAAATGAACCATCACTGGTGCAAAAGCTGATTTTACTAAAATGCAGAAACGAGCTTGATTAAATTCATACAAATTAGCCACCTTTCAAATAGTTACGATAGATATGCTGCGTTCCAGACACCTCGGATTTAGTATATTTCCCACCTCAACCCGGAAATAATTTCTGGAAGGGCGCTCTTTTATAGTTAATAAATACTTGAATTTGTTAATGTTATTTAATCTTTGATAACATTAATGTTGTAATTTTACTAAATACTTTTAATGGTTTTAAACCAGACGGTATTTCCAGGTTTGAGGTTGGAAATATCCTAAATCCGAGGTGTTTGGAACGGAGCATTTAGTCGTCTTGATTCATCCGGGATATCAGACATACCTGTCAATCAACTATTCTGTAATTTGAAACGCACGCAATGCCCAGGTGTAATAGTGGTCTGTTTCGCCTGATGAAAATTCCATTAAAATGTGATTTAGACTCCTGCCCACCTCAATTAGTCTACCTTGTACTGTGGCCACGTATCGTTGTGAAATTGTGGCTGAGATTAACCAACACCACACATGATCTCTCAGGGGTCCGAGCAAGTTTGAACCCACTGTCAGCTGAGGAAACAGACAGGAGAGAGAGAGATGCTGAGAGGGAAGAATGGACACGGCGGGTTGAATACGTAAGGGCCTGCTGACATGCTGATATATCTGGATTCGGATTTATTTTGGAGATTGAAATATTCTCTGGAGAAATTCAGTCTGTGGCGGCGGGGGGGGGGGGACATTTCTGTCAGTATGTCTTGTGTGTGCGCGTGTGCTTCTGTATTGAAAGACCGTTTTAACATCCTACTTATTCGGAGTTGTGTGCGTATTTCTGCGAGTCTGTTTTATAATAGCAAACTTTCTCTTTGTTCGCGAATCTCCCTTTACAATTCAAATGTGCCGGGAGCTCCAAAAAATGGATTAAACTGTTCTAATTGTCTTTTCTTTATCATTTGCACACTCTTTAAGTGTCAAATACTGCATGCGCACACACGTTTAACATCCCGGGCTCGGTGTGAGAGAGTCGAGGCTGGGTCTCTATTATGACATCACAAAGAAAGGATGAGGGGAGGACAAGGAGTATGAAAGGATTTGCGGAGGAGTACCTGTTCACAAAGCCCTATTCTATAGGCCTACAGATAATTAAAGTCTTACATGTCCCCGTTGGGTTGCACTGCTGAGGAACAAATCAGCAGAAGAATTAGAGGAGGGGAAAAAAAGGGGGATTCAGTGGCCTTAGCTGTCTTTTAATGCAGAATCTTTTTTCGTGACTGAAGCTGGATTTTGAGTGAAGGTCAGAATGTTGGCGTATTAAGTCTCCAGTCGTTCAAGGATGTATGTGATGCTTTTAGACATGTAACGTGTGTGTGTTTGTTCATGTTTGTATATCCCGGTGGGGACCTAAACCTGAATGCACACCAACACATGGGGACTCGTGTCACCGTGGGGACCAAAATTGAGGTCCCCATGGGCAAAAAAGCTAATAAATTGTACAGAACAATATTTTTAAAAAATCTAAAAATGCAAAAAGTGTTCTATGATCTTTAGGTTTAGGGATAGGGTTAGGGGATAGAATATACAGTTTGTACAGTATAAAAACATTACGCCTATGGACTGTCAGACACGTGTGTGTGTGTGTGTGTGTGTGTGTGTGTGTGTGTGTGTGTGTGTGTGTGTGTGTGTGTGTGTGTGTGTGTGTGCGTGTGCGTGTGCGTGTGCGTGTGCGTGCGCGCGAGAATGCCCGGTCAATGTTTCCGCAGTGTCGCTAAATGGAGCGACACTCGCTAAACTTGCACGCCTCTCATTCATTTACACACACACACACACACACACACACTGAGGGGAAAGAGCAAAATGGCTGGTTAGGGCTCAGAGCTCCCTCTGGTGGACGACATTATTAAACATCTGCGGCTCCTAGCTATTTTCTAAATGATGCGTTGAAATTGCTAAATGAGTCTATATTTGTAGCGGGTTATCCCCTGATTAGGAGGCAGAACAAGCTTTTGAAGACAACAGGGAACAGAGGAACTAGACGTTTTGAGGAGGAAAACAATAGTGCTTGCAAGGCAACAAAAGAATACTGTGAAAAAGCTTAGGTTTTGTGCTTTTATTCTATTTAAATGATATGCTGCATCAGATCTCTTTAGACTTTGTTCATTTGTATCTGTAATTCAAAGACATCATCTTTGAAGTTTAAAAGTAGTTGGATAAATAGATAGCCTATTGAAAGGAACGGACCGATCATAATTCAGCATGCATATATATTACAATTTATATGCAAATATTAGGCTACCATGACATAATCAGTGTTTTATTTTGAATGCTGAACATTCTTTTTAGTGTTAAAGTCACTGTAATCTTACATTTTACGGTTATTCAACCGAACACTGCTTGCAAAGCTGGAAAGGAAAATGTACATTAAACAGTTTGTGCTGCATTAATTGCAGAAATTTGTGGAGGAGATGAAGAAAGAGATTTACATTTCCCCAAGGAAAACCAGTGCTTACAAGGCAAAAAAGAAATAGTGTTAATGTGTTAGGTAAGGTAAGATTTTGGATTATGGATCTGAATATACGAAATTTGTTCTTGTAATGACACTGCGTGAGACACATAACACAATAAATATAAATATAATTCATTATATTTTGTTAGTTATAAGAATCTGAATGCTGAACGGTCAATGAGACTTTTAAGCCTGGCTAAATAGATGGCATAATTAACATTAAATGTGTTTCCATCGTGGTTTATGCACCTTTCTTCCTATCGAATAGAAAATGTATCTACTCAGTTACGTTCTTTATGCGCATTTTAAGAATTTATGCACATCTTTGTGTTTCCATACATTTTATGCCATATTCCAAAATATGCATTAAAATTGGTGGATGGAAACATGGCTTTAGAAATTTTCTAAAAAGCTTTGATGCAGTTGTCACAATAAGTGGGTCAAGCTGAATTGCTACCTGAAAACGGGAGAAAAAAAGAATAAGAACAATATTTCTGAAGAAATTGTAGCTGGTGTTAGTGTGTGCAAATGTCACCACCTAAATTTTAGGTTATTCTGAGTGAACGCCAGCACGTTGCTGTGCTATTCCTAATGCGTTCTGAGTATGTTGTAGTACGGTTGCTAGGGTGTTCAAGATGATTTCTTACTGGCCCAGGTCAAAAGAGACTGCCCACAGATAACTGATTTTAGATATTACTTTAGATATAGCTTGAATTCTAACCTTGAGTATGAGCAATAGTGACACTGAAGCATGCCTTAGCAAGCGCCACTAAAAGAATATGAAAAACTGCATAATAAAGAGACAATATTCAGTCGAGAGAGAGCGAGTTGGAGGAGGTTAATCCATTAGGGGTCTGATGACAGGTCAGGCTGCGATTGGCTGAATAAATATGATTTATTTATTCTAGTCCAGTGAGAACACAACTGTTTTCAAAGATTCGCTGCTTGTGTTAGTTTATTTAGAATTGGTGTATGGACAACCAACATTGTACCTTGTCTACAACTCTGATTTATAACTACATACACACTACATAACATGGCGCAAATGTAATTTGTGTTTATTAGCATACGTCACACAAGCACACGTCAGACCCAGCGTCTGTTTAATTCTGTGACTTGAGTACAGTATGTGGGCATGGTGCTGTTTTATAGACTCATGATCTCAGTGTCTCTTTGATCAAATGCTCCACATGTACTTCGCATCCTGGTGAGAGACAGATGCTATTTCTGGTTTGTTTGGGGGCCCGGAGCAAGATCTTCCCTGGTGTTGGGCCCTATTCGTTAGCAGTCTAAAGACATGCCTAATTAATGTCAAACACTTGACAAACATCACAACATTTAGGCAGAAATACCACCTCATCCGCAACTAAAGAAAGAAATGAAGACGTGTCTGAAAACTCTGAAGATTCTTATTAAAGGGACAGTTCACCCAAGAATAAAAATTCAACCTCAAGTTGTTTCAAATCTGTATTAATTTCTTTGGTCTGATGAACACAGAGAAAGATATTTGGAAGAATGCTGGCAACCAAACAGTTCTTGGCCACCATTGACTTCCATAGTAGGAAAAATGACAACGGTTGTCAATAGTGACCCAGAATTGCTTGCTCTCCTACATTCTTCAAAACATTTTCTTTTGTGTTTAAAAGAACAAAGAAACTGTATAAAGCAATTTTTCCTACTATGGTAGTCAATGGTGGCTGTCATGATCCGGGTCTCTCGGGGCTATTGTCCTGCAGGGGGTGTGTGTGTGTTGTGTTTTGTCGAAAACGTGGAGTGCCGTTTGACAGCTCTCCACGTGTCCGGTGTCTGCATCATCTGACCCGCCGTGTTGCCCTGTCGGGCTTTCCTCACTCACCGGTTTATCACCCACACCTGTAGCTCCTTCCCCGATTAGTACTCTCCCCTGCTGTCTAATTTACTCCACACCTGTAGCCCATCCTTAATTTACTGATGTCCCTATTTATTCCCTCTTGTCTAGTGTCAGCTCGTTATTGTGTTGTTGCAAACCTGCCTGAAGACCAGTGTCAAAGTCTTGTCTTAATCTTGTCATCTGTCTTAGTCATTTCTCAGTTTTCCAGTCATAGTCCAAGTTTCTAAGTTTTTTCTTTTGTTTTGCTCCAGTGCCTTCGTTTTGCTATACGTCCTCTTTGTTGTGTCCCTCAGTTCTCGCTGGCGCCTCGGACCCCTCGGCTACACGGTTCCAGACTCTTTTCCCCTCTGGACGGAACCCGGCAGCACTGAGCTCTCTTCTGGTTCGAACCACCCAGACTTCTCAGGCCGTCAGGCTGAGCCAGTGCCTCGCGGATTCTCACGGCTTTCAGAGGATAGTGTGGGGCTGAAAGAACATTGTACTTTGGGACTGTGCTGCTAGTGTCTAAAAAAAAAAAAAGTTTCTAAATAACTTTGTTTGAATTTATTTCGTATAATGAATATGATGTCTATACAAAGACTTCTGAGACAAAGAACGGGTCAATGCTGTCATGATAGTCAGAGAGGAGACGGAGATTCAATTGCAGGTGATGAAACGTTATTACACACAGCAGGGAGAAAAAAAAGGAAAAAACGGTTTCCAGATACTAGCAGCACAGTCCAAAAGTACAATGTTCTTTCAACCCCACACTATCCTCTGAAAGCCGTGAGAATCCGCGAGGCACTGGCTCAGCCTGACGGCCTCCACGGATGAGACGCTCCTCCGTCCCGGAGGTTACTCTCCGCCGGAGAAGAGTGAGAAGTCTGGATGGTTCGAACCAGAAGAGAGCTCAGTGCTGCCGGGTTCCGTCCAGAGGGGAAAAGAGTCTGGAACCGTGTAGCCGAGGGGTCCGAGGCGCCAGCGAGAACTGAGGGACACAACAAAGAGGACGTATAGCAAAACTAAGGCACTGGAGCAAAACAAAAGAAAAACTTAGTCATTTCTCAGTTTACCAGTCATAGTCCAAGTTTCTAAGACAGATGACAAGACTTTGACACTGGTCTTCAGGCAGGTTTGCAACAACACAATAACAAGCTGACGCTAGACAAGATGACAAGAGGGAATAAATAGGGACATCAGTAAATTAAGGATGGGCTACAGGTGTGGAGTAAATTAGAGAGCAGGGGAGAGTACTAATCGGGGAAGGAGCTACAGGTGTGGGTGATAAACAGGTGAGACATGGCAACACGAGGGCGGGTCAGATGATGCAGACACCGGACACGTGGAGAGCTGTCAAACGGCACTCCACGTGTTCGACAAAACACAACACACACCCACCCCCTGCAGGACAATAGCCCCGAGAGACCCGGATCATGACAGGTGGCCAAGAACTGTTTGGTTCTTGAAATTTTCATAAGCCAATATGGCTTATGGCTTGCAGATTTGGTTAATTTCATCCGGAAAGGACTAACTGTGATTCTCCATGGTACTTTTGAATTGAATTTCAGGAATACTCCATTCTCCACCATACACAGGTAATTACTTTAGAGGATTAGATTGAATAGATCGCAATGATTTGAGAGTTCATTAGAAATATAAAAAAGAAATTTGAATAGCTACATTTTATATAATGATATCTGAAAGAAATAGTATTCTAGTACATAATGTTACATGGAAAAAACATTTTCTCTGTCCTTCCGATTTCTTTCCTCCAGCACACACCGTTGTGAGAAAGCTTGTCAGTTGCCATTGACCACAGGGAGGCCCCCTAGTGTCCATTGCAGGAAATTAGTCATTATCTGTGGCTTCATAAGCACAGTATGAGCCTAGAATTTTCTTACAGAAGGCAACAGCCCCAGGCAAAGAACGATTGCATAATAACAGCACAAAGAACATGAAAGATGTTTGTATCAATGTGTAATCACAAACCTGTCTGCCCTTCTCAGGAAGCATGCTGAACCTGACGTGTCAAGCATTCTTTGGCTACAGCGGCGACATCAGTCCGCTTGTCTACTGGATGAAAGGAGAGAAGTTCATAGAGGACATGGACCAGAGTCGCATTCGAGAGAGCGAAATAAAGTAAGATGACACAATGGTAACAGCAAATGATAAAGAATGATGATTTATGAATAAACCACACAGGCATCATACCGAAAAGCTGAGAGTGCATGAGCAAAAACAAGGTTGCATGCAAGTTACACGTCAAGGAATCGACCATTTAAAAAAAAAACAATCCTAAAACCATCAGCAAAATTTGGTAAAGGCATGATTTTTCTTGTCTTATTTACCAAAGATGTCTTGCTGGGTAGAAATGAGCATATCGGCACAGTACACAGTTCTGTATGAATATACTGTACATATCACAGTATGGAGAAACTGACTCATTACAGCATTTAAAAGAGTGTTAGTCATTTCTTTCACTTTCTGCCGGGTGTGTAAGAGAGGTTTCTCTTCATTTCCGTCTTAGTTGATAGATGGATTTTGAAATAGAAATGGCACTGAGAGAGGACCACACGGGTATAATTACTGCGAGCTATTTGATAACTTCAATCTTAATGAATGGCATTGTGAGTCAACTGGAATAACTGGAATAGTTCTCTCAGTGCTTTCAGTCATGGGCAGCTTCACACAGAGGGACTGCTGAAAAATTGCTGAAAGTGATTATAGCTCAATTGGACTTGTGTTATGATGTTTGAATTTGTGGTGTGGAATTCTGCAGCTTAAACAAATGCGTGTAGATTCCACCTGGGCCTAGTTATGACAGAAAATAAACTTCTAGGATAGGAAACAATAATCATCTTGTAATACAATGTAGTAATTTAGTCATGACCCACAATAAAAACAATACATTCATTACCTATAGACAATGAATAAAAGGCCGTAGTTTTGCCGTTGTACAAATTAAAAATAAGTTAATATATAAATGGATAGTTCACTCAAAAATAAAAATTCTGTCATTTTTTTATTCACTCTCATGTCTAGCAAAACCTGTATATGACACTTTTTTCGTCTGTGGAACGCAAAAGAAAATATTTTGAGAAATGTCTCAGTGGTTTTGTGTCCATGGGAGCCAATGTTTGTTTGGTTACCAACATTTTCAAAATATCTTCTTTTGGGTTCTGCGGAAGAAAAAAGGTCATGCAGGTTTGAAATAACAAGAGGGTGAATAAATTATGAAGAATTTTCATTTTTGGGTGAACTGTCCCTTTAATTGCAATACCGACGTATGGTAAAATATCAAAATTGCTAGTTATTAATGAAACTGTTTTTGTGTTATGTACTACAACAGCCTTTTCGCGGCCCACCTTAACACACCATGCGACCCACAAGCAGGTCCCAGATCAGTTTGAAAACACCTGACTTATTTCACTGCTAATCGATCAATACCTGGCATTTTTTAGAAATCAACAGCATCAACTATTGTTGATAATCGTATCATTACTATAAAAGAAAAGTATAATTTAGAGGGCATTCAAAAAACAGTTGCTTTAAAAAAGCTCCCACTGTGAAATGGCATATTAAATCCAAACGCTACTGCGCTTTAAATGCTCACTGAGATGTAGACAGTACATTTTCAATTACTGATATCACAAGCTTGTATATGAGCCTATTTATATCTAGCAGGGGCGGTCGCTGCGATGACACGTTGTTATTAATTCCCCTGTCTGAAGGAGCTGGATCATAGCAGTGCTGAATACGTCCTAATAACATGAGGAAATGTATCGTACAGCATGCATCCAATGCATTTGCATTTACATGCAGTGATGAAGCAGCAATGTCAGCATCTTTTAAATGAAAATTCAGTTTCAAATGCATCGGCCGGGACAAACAAGAGAGTGGATGCATGTTGCTATAATTAAATGAGAGCTCCATTTGTTCGGTGCCAACCAAACCCAAAGGTCATCCTTCCAAAATTTGTAATCTCTACAAGCTGCTCGGTCTAAAATATATCCCCAAAATATGAATTCATTAAACTGCTTTTTATTCCACAACACCCCGGCTGTATCGATCATTTTTTACCTGGACCATCTGTGATAAGTAGCTCATGGTGTTGCTCTTTTTGCCAGGACCATCAGGGAGCACCTGGGTGAACAAGAAGTGTCCATTACACTGACCATTGATTCGCTGGAGGATGGCGATTTGGGTAATTATTCCTGTTATGCAGAAAACGGCAACGGGAGACGGCAAGCCAGCGTACAGATTGGAAAACGAGGTAGCGTATTAATAAAGCATGGCACACCGGCACATATGCTCACAATTATGATCTAAACAGCAAAGGAATAGATCACCAAAAAATAACTAGTACTTTAGTCTTTTTTTCTGTGGAACACATGAGTTGTTTTGAAAAATGATGAATATGATCTTTCATATAAAATGAAAGACAGTGACCAAGGGCTCCGAAGTTCTAAAAATGATGAAAAAGCACCATCAAATCCATTGAATGATTTATTTTTTATGTCTTGTAAAGCCAGCTTTACAAGACATAAAAAAAGTAATAAAAAATATCACTGACGTTATTTATTATTTGTTGAAAATCATTTTCGGCTAAGCTCTCGGATATCATTCACACGTCCACGTATTGTTTGGTGCACAAAGTTTAAATATGTGCATGTGCAATGATATTTGAGTGCTACGGTGGAGGAAAAGATTTTCAGTAAACAATGTTATGAATTTCAGTCTTGCACAAAGTCACTGTAGAAGACTTTGAAAATATCGCATGAGACTACTTTACAGAACATTTCGGAGCCTGACAGCCTGGTCACTGTCTGATTCATTGTATTGGAAAGAGCATCTCGGACATTTCCAAAAATGATTCCTTTTGTGTTCCACTTCCGAAAGTAAGTCATATGGGTTTGCAACAACATCGGGGTGAGTAAATGATGACAGAAGTTTGGTTTTGGGGCGAACCATTCCTTCAATGTGCTATGGGAGTTCTTTACATAAACAGCACAGCGTGTTCCTGTGTCTCCTTCCCCTTTTCAGTCTTTCTTTCTCTCCTTCAGGGAAATACATCAGCATCTAAAATTCGCTCTCTTTTTGTGAGAGCCGCTTTGAAGGCGTCCTATCTTCTCTTTTAATGGCTGTTCAGAGGAAGAGACAGCTTCAGCAGTTCACACATATTCTCTCCCTCTCAGCCCAACTCAAAACTATTCAACTGTTCTCTCTCTTTCACACACACACGCACGCACACAAATAAATGAATACACACACATACATACTCTTTTCAACCGTATACACACATTCCTGCCGATAATCTCAAAGCACACAAACACAGACCAAATCTCTCATGTGCACACGCTCTCTTTCAGCTCACTGCTAAGCACACGCACACACGCATGGTTTGAGAATCTTTCAGCGTCCCTGAAGCATCTGAGTGTACTTTGTGTGTTTTCCTCCATTAGCTATAGCACTGCTGGTACACAGAGGCTGATATGAACATCATTAGCACTTAATCATTCGGAAGTCAATTCTTATTTCTCTCCCCTCGTGTATGTGGCTCTGCCTTTTCCTTTTGTTCATTTGTTTGACGGAATTCGGTGTGTGAATTGAGCTTGCCCTAAATCAAGCCTCCTGAAAAGACCAGCTTAGCGTAGAATGAATTTCTGTGCTGGTTTGGCGGTAATCTGTTGATAGACCAGCATAGTCATGGTGGTCTTTCTTGTGAACTAGCAATATATTGCTAGTTCAGAAGCCTAGTCCATGCTGGAGACAAGCATCCTAAACAACTCATATGTTGCTGGTCTTTATTACAGTTATTATAACCATACAGCAGATATTTGCAGCTATGGATGAAATTATGATGAGACCACTGCAACATTATGGTCTCCTAATAATTCTTTTTTCAGTTTTACCTGAATTTACTTTTTATAGGTCGGCCATTCTACAGAATTAGTGCAAAATCAGAGTCGGAAACATCTGAAAAAATGTGTTTCTAGTGTTTCTATATTGTAATTTCAGAACGTTTTAGAATATTCTTCCTCTCTCCAAATTTTGTCACTACCAAAATGCAATAATACGGAGCCGTGGAAGAGACATTGGCGAAAATAAAAATTCAGAAGACTTTCTTGTGCGCACGCAATTTTATGGAAAACTCCCACTCCCAAAAGTTTGCTTAATTGCAGAAAAAAGATGTTTGGTGTTGACGTTCCTTAAAGTTACACACAGATATTCAGACTTTTGAACACATTCACTTCAAAATGATAAAACCGATCTACTCACCATGTAGCTATTAGAGAGAGGGACACAGTAATGATTCTTGATCAAAAATGTAGGGGTGTGGCTAAAATCAGTCTCAGCCAATGGACTAAAACATACACTGTTTCGGTAGTGATATGAAAATGCGGGCACATTTTTTTTACATAAAGTTTAATCATTTAAAAATAAAATATCATATAAATATTTTTTTTGAACTTCACTTTCTTAAAAACACCAAAAAAGATATTTTTAAAAACAACAATGGAAAAAAATGCGCAAAATATCTAAGTTCATAAGTTGAAATTTAGTGGTTTGGGTTCGGGACGCTGATCTCCCAATTGAAAGTACCCAATAAATGATGATTTTATATCTATTACTCTTACTGATATTATAAATATTATTGTGGGTTTCAATAGATGATAGAAGGATCTTAGTAAACAACTAAGATTCGATTACTTGAATGCTTTTTAAATGTGTTTTTTTGATGTGGGACAGCAGTTTGCACGAATTCTGTAGAATGGCCTAGGTATGTGTAAAACGATCATTTTTGCTTCGCTCTGTGAACGTTTCTCCCATATTCTAAATAAAAATATAGTTTGTTTGCATCCTTCATTTTTGACTAGTCCAGTATTTTTCCTGCAAAGTTTTCAGTCCTCGAATACTGCAAAAAAAATACTGCATTTTTTTTGGAAATAATTTTGACAGCAATTGCGATTACCAGGTTATGTTGCAGTATCAAAAATACTATGGTACATCAATATGGTAATCATATACAGTACTATGGTACTGAATCCATCACTTTACAGTGAAGCTGCTGCAGTGTTTTTGCAAGTTGGTAAAGTAAAATTTCATGATAGGCACATTTTTTATATATTCTATGTCGTGATTCACAGCAGGATCCCTTGTTATGTGTGGAGAGAAACGTATTATTGTCCTCTTGACAATAATATGCGTTCTCTCCGGTGTTGCGTCTTCTAGCCCTGCCCTCTCGTTACCTGTTAGCGTCTCCTTAGTGTTTGATCCCTGTCACCTGCCCGTCACCCTCCCTGTGTTATCATCCCTCGTTTGTATTCCCCTATATATTGACCTTGTGTCTCTTGTCTTGTGCTGATTCGTTTTGTATTACTTTGTATTGTTCCGTGGCTCATTCTCTAGTAAGTTCTGATATATTGCGCAGTCTTGTGTTTGATCAGTGTGAGTCCTGTCTCAGTTTTATTGATTACCTCGTCCATTTGTTTTGTCCCCCACGTTGGAAGTTTTGGTTTATGTTTTATATTTATTCGTAGTCCTGTTTTCATTTTGTCTCCCCCATCGTGGGTGTTTGATTTGTGTTTTTGTATTAAAGTCTTGTTGTCATTCACACTTTGCTGTCTGCACCTGGGTCCTCATTGCCAAATCATGACAATTCTATATGTACACATTTTTATGAAAACTTTGTCAGTAAAAAAAACTGGGTACAATAAGTGTGGTTCTCATGTTTTTGGGACTTAAGAATTAGTTTTTAAGATTAAAAGTGGAATTTGCTTATTGGAAGTTAGTGGACTGTTTATGTTTTTAGACATTTGGGGTATAAATGAGGTATTGTGTACTGAGAATGAATTGGTGTTGTCTTTTTAACTGTACATGCAAGAAAAGAGGAATGTTAAAATGTCATTTTGAACGTTTTGTATATTTTGAGAAAGAATTGTTAAAATATAGTTGTATTTAAAATTCTCTCTCTCTCTCTCTCTCTCGGTTTCACCTCTCTCAGTAGAGCTAATGTACACAGTGGAGTTGGCTGGTGGATTGGGTGCGATTCTTCTGCTCTTGGCTTTGCTGTTGTCTATATATAAGTGCTACAGGATCGAGCTGCTGCTCTGCTACAGGCATCACTTTGGTGGAGAAGATACAGATGGAGGTAAACGCCACACACACTCCCCCTACTGTACTTACTGAGTATAGCACTGCAGCAACCACTATGCTGCAGACTCACTTTAACAGAAGCGTTGTCATGTTTGAGATATAGTCCTAAAATATTTTGTTTTCATTTCAACTCATTTTCCTCAATATCTGCTTCCTGTTCTTTCTTCCTTCAGAAAATAAAGAATATGATGCCTACCTGTCCTACAGTAAGGTGGAGCTTGACCAGTGGGGTCAGGAATTACAGGAAGAGGAGCGCTTTGCTTTGGAGATCCTCCCGGACGTCCTGGAGAAACATTACGGCTACAAACTCTTCATCCCCGACCGAGATCTAATCCCTACCAGCAGTATGTGCAGAACGTGTGTTATGTGTGCGTATGTCCGCGTTAGTGTGTTTGTAAATGTTTTCCCGTTAAATGTTTAAAACATGTTCACTATAAAATGCCTGAAGTTCTCAGGCATCGTTGCTGGTGAGGTTTTAGGAAAACCACAGGTCACGAAAGGAAACACCTTGGACAGAGATTTCGGAAAGAGCACTAATTATACAGAACTAATGAAAACTCTTTGATCATTTATAATCAAGTGTGGCATTTTCAGCTCATGAACACAACAGGAGTGCACTGGGTTTACCTTGCCTTCTAATGTCTGCTAAGTAATTAAATCATTTGTAATTCAAATCTAATTAAACCCCCTCATCTGCAGTAATATGACCAGAAAATAGCGGAATACTTAATTTAGTCTTTGTTCAAACTTTCTGTTGTGTATGATTTGGCCCATGAATTTAAACTCCCAAATATTGCCATTTGTTCATTGCGAGCCATCTGTTTATGTGACATTGTATGTTCGTGTCATCATGATTTGATGTCTTGTCCAGTGTTTTTGCCCTGTATGTGTGCTGTGTCTGAAAGCTGAATGTTTATGTCCAGGTATGAGCAGTGATCATTACCAGGATGACACACATCTTCTTAGAGGTACAGCTTTCTTTTAATGCAAAGTCATTGACACGCGTGCACAGCGCACGCATCACGCATACAGTTCTGCATGTGCATTGGTCAATGTGTTGTTCATGAGTGACTGCGGTTGTTGCGTCTCGTGTGTTCGTCTACTTTTGTCTGTTACTGTCTTTTCAGCGCCTGTAATCTGAACCGTTGCATCTCACGATCTCTCTCTTTCTCTTCCCTCTGTCCTGTAGCGTACATAGAGGACGTGTCTCGCTGCATAGACATGAGTAAACGACTGATCATCGTGCTGACCCCGAGCTACGTGCTGCGTCGCGGATGGAGTATATTTGAGCTGGAGTCCCGTCTGCGCAACGCTCTGGTCTCGGGGGACGTCAAAGTGATCTTAATCGAGTGTGCCGATCTGCGAGGGGTCATTAACTACCAAGAGGTGGAGGAGTTAAAACACTCCATTAAATGCCTGAGCGTGGTGCACTGGAACGGCCCGCAGAGCAACAAGCCCGGTTCGCGCTTCTGGAAGCAGCTTCGCTACACCATGCCCTACCGCCGACCCCAGCAAACCCTGACCAATCACGCGCTGGACGCCGGTGAACCCGGCCCCTTCGCCGACCTACAAACCGTCTCGGCCATCTCCATGGCCACGGCGACGTCCGCCGCCATGGCGCCAGCTCACCCCGAGCTGCGTCCGTCCCTGCGGAGCTCGTACCGCTCGCATTCGCTGGCACGGCAGAAACACTCGCACTACCGCAGCTACGACTACGAGCTGCCCTTCACGGCCGGAGGCACGCTGCCGCCCCAGCACACCTACTGCAACCTGCCGCTCACCCTCCTCAACGGGCAGCGGCCCGTCAACAACAAGACCCTGCGCCCCCAGCACAGCCTGGACGAGCACCACGGCAACAACGCGATGCTCCCCCTGCTGCCAAGAGAGACGAGCATCTCCAGTGTTATCTGGTAATACCAGGACCAAGACGAAAAGCATGTCCAGTTTAAGCTGCTGTATCCAGACCGGGCTCACGGGAGACTTAATACGCTCATGTGGCAGGTATACAGCACGGGACACACCGAGGTTAGTGGGTTCCTGTGAGCAAAACGATCATTCTGTCTACGGTAAGTGGGTCTGAGGACGTCTTACATGCTAAATCTTCTTCTGGGCATTGCTCCAGCAGCGAGGGATTACATAGTGCCATACCAGTTTTATCTTGCTGGGACTGTAGGCGTGAACTGAGCATTCAAAGTCACACCACACAGAGGTATACAGGGTCTCGTGTAGATGTTAGTGTTATATTTGTAGCACCACCGTCTTCCCGTCTTCACGTTTGGTTTGATCTCGCCATCCTTATTTTTAGCATTCGATGCTTTCCTGTTCTTTGTTCTTTTCCTTTTTTAAGTTGGACGTGGACATTTGATGGAGATGCATTTTTTTCTACCTGTTTTTGAAGATGGACTGAAATAGCCTATGATTTTACTACTGTCATTTTGCTCGAAAGCTACTGCGTTTCGTTCCGTCTCCGTTTCCGTTGTCCAACATAAGGTACGTATTTATGGTTTTAATTGCAGATTTATCAAAAAGAAAATGTATCACAAATTATGCAAAATATACGAAGGCCTAAAGGATGGGTTGATGGTGCTGTCTTCTCTCAGCAAACGTGCAGGAGGAACAGCACCCTTTCTCAAATACTAAAGGGGATTTTAAATGACGAGAAATCTATTTTTATATCTGAAGAGTGCTGTTTCTCTCTAATATCACAGGGTCATTGTGACTATGGGACTGAAGACTCTTATTTGTGAATCTGGATATTTTATACTGTTTACTATATTGTCCTCATCTATGGGAAAAAACCCTGAAATGTTTTATGTTAACTTACGAAACAATAACCAGTTGCATTTTTATGTTTCGTTTCTTTCTGTTGTTTATTGGGTTTCATTTATTGATACTTTGGGTGGTTCACAGGCAGACCTTTTCACATTTCTAATCCGTTTAACTCTCAGTCTAATGTCATAACTCACTGGCTATATGCTTGTCTTTTTCTCCTCCAGCTGATGTGTAACTCAGATACATGCTGGCATGTTTCACAGGGAAACACAGGCCTGTAAACGTACATTCTGTCACAGAGTGTAAATCTAAATAACCCGGCTTGAATACATAAAACACACCATATGGTTTAATAAATGCCCAAAGTCAACATTATGTATTTGTTGTATCTTGTCTTATGGCAGCATGTACTGACTTTATGGGGGGGAACAAAGTTAGAAACAAAGTCAAAATAAAATCGTTTTACAGTAAGAGGTCTAACTGTAAAAAAAATATGAACTATTCATGTAAGTTTCTTTCTGTCTTTTTTTATTTTGCAAATTTGCAAATTCTGTTGCAAAAAAAAGGTTGTTTAAAAAATGAATTAGAATAATGTATGAATGTTTACCTCTTGAGTATGCATAGAGACTAGTTGTGTATCCTGATTTGAATATTTACTGTATTATGAACAACAGCTATCACAGAGAGATGTGCAATCTCTCTAGAGGCACAATCATTTTTCTTTTATATTGTTTCTCACGGTGTACAGTAAAGTCACAAACCACTAAAAGATTTTTGTGTGTGTTTGCGTGTTTGTATGTATGCATGGTTAGAGAGGTGTCACCATTTAACATCAGGCCTGATCTTTTGTTTTAGGTTCACGTGAGTTGCTAAAAGGAATAATACCCCTTGCACTTTTAAGCAAGTTACTTAGTACTGAATGCTACAGTTGAATAGACAAAAATTGTTTGACAAAATTGAATTTTAGATATATCAATTCACTTTTTAAATAAAAAACAAATGAGAAAAGATATGTACTTATTTCTGTATTACTACTGTAAATATGTGTGGCGTGGCCATGATCAGTTGCATTATTAGATCATTTTGACAAATTGATATTAATTGACTTCCTTTACAAAGATTTAAAAACGTCTTAACTTAAGACCTGTTACAAGCACTAAACTTAACCCAGTCTTACAGTTTTCCCATAACTCATCAAATATCTTAAAGATTTAATTTCTAATAATTCAGTCTTGACTTTGATCCTTATAGAGTTACCTATAAATAAATATAGACTAAGCTATATAGAACCTTCACACTTACAAAATAAGCCTAAATGAATTTAAAATTAAGCCTACATTGCTATATTAATTTATAAACGTAAGTACAGTATTCATTGTAATCTTTTTTGACATGTCATACAAATAACAGTATGATTTTATAAAATGAGTATGATAAGTATGAAATATATGAATATAATTTAGGGCAAACACACATCTATTAGAGCTTCTTTGTCATTAGAATAAATGTCATTAATGATTGATTAAAATAATGAATGAATGCACACAAGGTTTTTTTGGTTACAGAATGGCAAAGACAGACACGCCAAGATAGTTAATAAAAATTATGTAAATGAAAATGTAGGCCTATATAAAACACAACTGTTAATAAATATATTTACACATGACTAAATATTTGTATATTCAACCACAGATAAAAAATATAAATGCAGCAAATCATGTGCAAAACTCCAGCACATCAAGGTAGCAGATTTTCTAGAAAACTCTGGGGTAGGTTTACATAACCAATCCGATACATGTTTATGATTATGGCTAATGTCTCTTGAGGTTTTAAACAAAAAATTGTATTCTGTCAACTTTTACTCATCCTCAGATTTTTCTAAACTGTATAAATTTCTATTTGGAATAACGTCAGATCTCATGCCCCATTGACTTCCCTGGTATTTATTTTCCCTAGTATGGCAGTAAATGGGGAATGAGAGCCGACATTCTTCCAAATATCTTTGTGTGTGTTCAGCCGAACAAAGAAATGTATACAGGTTTGGAACAATCTGAGCATGAGTAAATGATGACAGATTTTTCATTTTTGGGTGAAGTATCCCTTTAAGTAGTCTCATAACGCCCCCCTGTGGAAGACAGCTGAAGATGCTTTATTTATGCAGGTGCGATTCATGTCCATTTACAGAATTTATTACACTTCAAGTGGAGCTATTTGAAAGTGAACCTAAATTCAGTTTGACTATAATCTAATATGTTTCAACATTATAAGGATGAAACGTGTTAAAAAATATGCACTGTCTGTTGGAATCAATTACAGAGTGCAACAATGAATTAAATTAACCGGTGTTCTGACCGGCTGAAAATCATTCTGACAACGCCAAACAACGAAACTTTATAGACTGCACCACATGTAGTCATTGCATCATGCAGTGTATTAGATTATGATATGTTTTTTAGTATGAATGTTAATGCACTGCTTCAGCGAGAAAAGACAGACCAGCTATATTTCTAAAACACTGTACTTACAGTCATTACATATTTTCTGCTGTTTTACATAAATTCTCTGTAAAATAATAATTTGTTCACTCCAGCCTGAAACCCGCCCACGTTTTAACAAAGCGAAATGTGATTGATCGCTTTACATGTCAGTCAGACTGCCTAGCCACTAGTCTCTGCTTTTGCTCGTTTTCGAAGCAGTTGACCAAGACCCGCCCACTTACACCGGGAAAAAATTAGTCTGACCGACACGTAAAGTGACCAATCGCAGTTCGTCCTCATAATACTTGTTTCTGGTGGGCGGGTAAATCTGAAATCAACTATGGAACAGGAGGCTCAGCAAAAACGCAAGAAATGTAAGGAGAATTTGTGTTTGCTCTGTGGTGACGAGTTCTATCCATCCAAAAATAATAAGCATCGACTGTTTCACGGAAACAAAACTAAAATCAAAGCGGAGCATACAGTTGTGTTGGAGGAATTTGTTGGCAAATTTCAGGAGACGACACGACTGGCCATTTGCGGCTCGTGTAGAACTCTTATATTGAGGTACGATCGGGTATCAAAAGACACGGAGAGACAAAAATGGCGTATAAAGGATACGTGGAGGAAGACCAGAGAGAGACGAAGTGCGGCTTTAACGCCTGCAGGAGTGGTAGAGGTGAAGAGACGGCGAGAAGCGATCGACACCACAACACATGATGATAGCACTGCGACCACCTCGCTACAGTCCACCGACATTTCTACAGCTAAAGTGAGTTACTTCATTACCACATGGTAATGTACGAATCGATTAACGTGATTGGATAGTAACTTATTCATTTCTTCCAGGAGAAACTGAAAACTGCACTAGAACCGTTGCATGAAAGGCTGAGAATACTCGAAGAGTTTAATAAGACTTTGCATGAAACTACAGAACATATTGTGGTAAGAATTTGCCAGATTAAAAGTTGTAATGTTGTCAAACCAAACTACTTTGTAAACATATTTATGGATTCCTGCAACACCTTTGTTTTTAAAGGGATAGTTTACCCTAAAATGAAAATTCTGTCATCATTTACTCACCTTCAGGTTGTTTCAAGCCTGTATACATTTATTGGTTCTGTTGAACACAAAGAAAGATATTTGTAAGAATGTTAGCAATTTTCAGTTCTGGGACATCATCCCCTACCACACAGTAGAAAAAAAAAATTGTTTATTTTTTGTTCTGTTGAACACAAAAAGATATTTTGAAGAATTGAGAAAACAAACCGTTCTGGAGCACTTTTGACTACCATTTAATTTTTCCTACTGCGGTAGTCAGTGATGTTCCAGAACTGAAAATAGCTCAAATTCTTTCAAATATCTTTCTCTGTGTTCATCAGAACAAAGAAAATTCATACAGGTTTGGAACAACTTGAGGGTGAGTTGTTGACAGAATTTTCATTTTTGGGTGAACTTTAATGTCTTTTGTTTCAGTTTCAGACTCAACACACCGAATTGAAGATTAAGGAGGAGTTTGCGAAACTTCACAAAATGTTGTATAACGAAGAAGCAACCAGGATAAAAGCACTGAGAGAGGAAGGAAAGCAGAAGAGTCTGATGATTAAGGAGAAGACTGGACAAACGGGAAGAGAGATTGCATCTCTTTCACTCGCAATAAGAACCATTGAGGAGGAGATGAAAGCTGAAGACACTTTATTCCTACAGGTATGAAACCACATGCAGAATTAGTATTTGTTATATACTGGAGACTAAAAATTGTGTTTTACTAATGAACATGTATTTTCATTTTTGTTTTAGAACTATGAGACTACTATGAAAAGGTTTGTATTGTGCCTTCTTTTTGTTTACTTTTAAGTTCTGAAATCATACACATCTAACATCATCATTGACTTTTAATGTTTTTTTTCTTTAGGACCCAGTGCAGATTTCCAGATTCAGAGAATATTTCAGGAATGTTGATCGATGTGCCAAAGCACCTGGGCAACCTGAAGTTTGCTGTGCTGCGTAAAATGCAGGACAATGTTGCATACAGTAAGTGCAAAGTTCATGAATAAGCCGTTCCGTTAAATTTTATGTGAGGTGAATAGTGTCTAATGCTGTGTTCACACCAAATGCTAACAATCGTGTTCCACGCTCTTTATTACTCGCTGGAAAAGTTTGTTATTTTCGCGTGAGTGATGCAATGAAAGCAATACAACGCAGTGGTGATGTCAGAATTTTATGGGGGTCCCATCTGGGGTTACAGAGGCAGCGATGTCAAAGTAGATATTCTGATCGAAGAGACAGTCTTTTGCTGCTGTGTGACATCCTACTGGGACAAAATCTGATACAAAGTGTTTGACTGTGTGGTTTTTGGCCTCGCAATAAAGTTCTGAAAATTGCAGGATGTTTTTGTAGTACAATTACCTCTCATATGTAAAAAGGATTTTTTTTCTCAATTCCTTTAAAGGAAGTTCTGATCATTTACCATGCCTAGAATAGAACGTGCATAACGACATTGTTTGTCATTTTTGGTCTGTTGTCTTTCCTCAGCTCCTGTGACTTTGAACCCCAACACTGCTCATTGTAATGTCATTGTGTCTGATGATCTGACCAGTGTGAGATACAATGATGAAGAACTTACACTTCCTGATAATCCAGACAGATTTGATATGTTTGCATGTGTCCTGGGCTCAGAAGGTTTTAACTCGGGGACTCACTGCTGGGATGTTGAAGTTGGAGACAGCACAGGCTGGTTCTTCGGTGTAATGACAGAATCTGCTCAGAGGAAGAATACAATATTTTCACGCAGTGGAATCTGGCTTGTGGGTCATTTCTGTGGTGAATATAAAGCACATATTACACCACAGTCACCAACTCTTCTCCCAATGAAAGAAAAACTACAGGGGATCAAAGTTCAGCTGGACTGGGACAGTGGAGAGCTGTCATTCTGTGACTCTATAACAAACACACACATACACTCTTTTACACACAGGTTTGCTGAGAGATTATTTCCGTTTTTTGGTGTTGGCTGTGACATTTCACCTCTGCGCATCTTGCCAGTAAATTCACCACAATCGAACTTTAAAAGATTGTAAACTTATGTTGTACAACATCGCTTTTTTGTAAATGACTTTTGTTTCACTTTTTGGCTCAATGCAGATAGGTAGACTTACGAAGAGTTTAACAAGAAATTAGAGAAGGATGTAAGAGGTAAAGTTCCTTTATTTATGCAGGTGAATAAACTAAATAACTATATTATTGGTATACTATTCATATTTTACACATTTTGTTACTTACGATCTGTTTAAAATATTTCTGATCTTTGTCCATACTCCTCTGTAATAATAGTTGCTGATTAAAAATTGACATTTTATGACATTTATAAAAGTAAATTTTGCTGTCATAAGCATTTTGTTTTATTTCTCTCCACGTCTGTCATCAAATTCACTTGTTCTCAGTGGAGATCTGCAGTATAGGAGTGCTGATCTCGCTGGACTGGTAACTGCTGGTGACTTTGAGCAGGCAGCTGAGCAGCATGTCTTTGGCCCGTGCCGTCTCCATGTTCTGCTCTCTGCTCAGCTGCAGGGTCATCTGGTCCAGGTTGGTCTGCAGCAGCTCAGAGGCCATGACGGGCCTCGTCCCTGCGGGTCCCTCGGTCAGATACTGCCTGTACAGCTCCAGCAGCTTCTGTTCCAGATAGCTGTTAAGCTGGGAGTTAGAGAGGGGGAGACCTAACTGCAGAAGAGAGGAACGCTCGCGTGCGCTTTCTTCCCTCCAGCGCCTTGAGCTCCGGTATTTATGGACTAAAGGAGGGAGCATGGAGGGGGAAGGGACATCTGCAGATAGAAGGAAGGGACCAGGCTGGGAGTCCTGACTGTGATTCCCCAGTGCATCATCTGCACTAGGGCTGAGAGGCAGCACCTGGCCACCGGCGATGTGTAAATCGCTGTAGTGCTGACAGATGCTGTGGCAGCTAGAAGGCACCAAAAAGGCCTCCGCTTCTGGTGAGTCTGCTTGTTTGGGGATGTTCACACCTACGGAGAGCTGTCTTCTTGCTGCAAGAGCTTTGGAGGAAGGACAGCCGTTGGTCATAGTCGTATCATTGTTCCGCTCTGGAGATGTGTGCGCTGGGATTTGGGCTGAGAGGTGATGGCTTGGGGGAGGTGTTGATGGAGCTGTGACTGTGGAAAATGTGCGTGGATTTGCACACTCAGGTTCAGAGTCATACGTCAAAGACCACAGCTTACTTTCACACAGCATCTTTGAATACACACACAGAAGTTAAATTTGGATCAGTTCAGAACAAGCTGTTTAGAGCATGATACATTATTTTAGCAAAATTGTCAAATTTAGCGTGGTACCTCTATTACCTCCGGAAAATCAACCGTGGAAAAAATTGAGACTGTTCCAAATTTTCATTAAATCAGTATTTCTATATGTATTGTGGCCATTCCAGTGTCTGTTGAATTTCAACAAAATCAAACCTCAGGAGTGACAAAGTCATCCAACAGCAATGTGAAAGACTGACAGCATGACAAGATGTAAGAAAACTGATAAAAATGATGGTTATCGCAATAAAAAAAAAAACATTTTTAACTCTATAAAATGATGCTTATAAATGAATCTGAACTTGTTTTCTTTGCAGTATTTGAGGTCTGAAAAAACAGAGCATATTTTCTGTTATTTTGACCTGTTTCTCCAGTTTTTATTTTCTGCAAATAGAAACAATATTTTTAGCTGAAATTTGGGAGAAATGTTGTTAGTAGTTCACAGAATGAAACAAAAAATATCATTTTCCCTAAACACATACTTACAAATAGTACATTCAGAAAAACTGAAAATAATTTTGAAATGGTTTGTTTATTTTTTCCACGGCTGTATAGATCAAAAATATGTGTTGAACATTTCTTTTATGTTGCACAAAAATCAAACCTGGTTTAGAAAGACAAGGGTGAGTAAATAAAAGGTTTAATTTGACCAAAGCTTACCTTCTTTTCCACTGAAGAGTATCTGGATGCTGAGCTAAAGGCTGCACCTGATGCCACAAGCACTGCTGTAAGTTGTGCTGTTTCTTTACTTTTATGCTTCAGTGAAGGGGGAAGTGAAAGTGGTGTGATGAAATTGTTTTCCAGGTAAATTTGGAACTTCTTGTGTATTTACATGTAACACTTAATCACTGGTGCATATTGTAGTGATAGAAGCTTGTTATATTCATTATAATAGACATGGAGCAGCTTATGCAATTTTAATATGATCATACATTACCAGCAATATTCAGCGTAACACCTGTCTAGAACACTGGAAAACACCCACATTATTTCTGTCTCGGGGGAGCACACCACATTGTCTGCTGTGTTTCCCCTAGATTTTCTCTATAAACTAGAATTGGTAAATTCCCTAGGAGCAGCCTAAATAAACTATCATAATGTAATATATTTTAACAGATATGCTGTTTATTAATGTTGCTGGCCAAAAAATATAACCATAAAGTCTGTATGAAACTGGCCTGTTTGCAGAACTATATGTATTTCCCAGGTTTCTCATTCTTACCTATCCAGCTGTTTGCCTTGTGATCGAAAGATTATATTTTGCAGTTTCACGACAACATTTCTCTGTAGCACACTTCCTCTAATGTGTAATCCATCATGATTAGCACCTGCAGCTTCTAAATTGTCAGATTTTAAACCCACTTCAAAAAGCAAAATGAATTGTGGTTTAACATGTTGGTTAAGCTGTGTAGTGGGTTGTTCTTGGCAATGTGGATGAGACTACAAATGTGTAAGGAGTGTTACGCGTTTAAATTAAAGGTATGGAGAGGGTATAAAATTATCATTTTAAACAATGATTAGCTAACATAATATATTAATTGCGAAAGTAAACTAAGAAATAAATGTTTGATGTGAGCATCCTTTTTGTTGAGACTGGAGACCACATGCCACAGTTCACTCAATACCCCACCAGAAACCTTAACTGCCCCGATGGCATCATCTCAGGTGTCTGACTCGTTTGGTTAATATGAACAGATGATTATCTACATTCTTTGTTATCAATCTTAAACTTTTCATTTATTTATTCAGGCTATTTGTCTATAGTGATTATAGTATTTGGCCAAACTGATGGCAACTATGATAGAAATATGGATATTCATATTCAGGTACTGTTATGTTTACATCTCTTACCTATTTACTGTATATAATTACAAGAGGATGTTAAATATCAAGGTTGTTTTAAATCAAGCAATGAAATAAATGGCAAGCTGTCATTTCAGATGCCTTTTCTATATTGATTCTATATTGAGTCAATACCCTAACAGAGCAAGGTGCATATGCACAATTTTTTTCCGAATTCCATAATTGCATTGAAAGTTTGTCCAGCAAACTTTATTTAGTTGTGTGTAGCCTAATATGTCTAAGGTTGATGAATTATTAATATGAAGTGTAGGATTACAAGCGTACCGTTGCTATGGCTGAGTAAGAAACCTACCATGACTTCTTTTTGCGGATGGTCATCTCTTTTAATATTGTCTTCAGTCTCAAAATAGGGAGTTCAGGACCATGGATAAGATCAGCCAACAATACTCTTACCTGGTTCGAGCGGTATTAACCAAGATATGAAGTAAGTTTTCGTGTGTGGAAAAGTTTTAAAACTTTAAAGTCAAGGGACGTAAAGTCCGTTGACTACAAAACCAGTTGATTGACATAAAATGTTACTCGTTAGTTTTTAAATTATGTTTTTATAAATCTGGATCAAAAGCAAAATGGTGATAGATCCCTCATGGGGTTTGAACCGACATATTATCAGATTTCAGTCCAGATATTTAACCGCTGGGCCACACCATCCCGTCACCAAGTGTAATGTTTAAGAAAATCAACGCAGCTTTCCGTCCGAACCATGGACATCGCTTCCGGGACGGGTTCCGGCCCAAGGATGACTACCATAGCGCTTGCACGGTGAAACTGGACCGCAGCACGTCGATGCTCGTGGTCGGGGAGAGCACTCGCGCGCAGCAGGACTCCACGCTGAAGCGCAGCGTGAGCTCCGTGAGCGTCGAGTCCAGTATGGCCCTGTATTACTACCAGAGCCGAGAGGATCGAGTATGGCTCTATTCCCAGAACCAGAACTGTTTGGAGTATTTACAGGAACTGGTAGCGCTCAGGCGTCAATACACCAAAAGTATCATCGACCTGAAGAATAACGAACGGAAAGAGAGCGCGTCCCGCAAGAAGAAACCCGCACCTCCGCCACCGCAGAAAAGAGTTGTACAGGTGAGTATATTAGTAGTATTAGTATTGTTTTGTTTGTTGAATGTGTTATGCTGTTCACTTAAAGGGATATAGTTATATAGTTCACCCGCAAATACAAATTCTCTCATCATTTACTCACTTTCCTCGAGTTGTTCCAAATCTGTATACATTTCTTTATTCTGATAGTACAGAGAAAGATATTTGGAAGAATGCTTGTAACCAAACAGTTCTTGGACCCCATTGACTACCAAAAATTACTTTTTGTTCTGTTGACCACAAAAGAAGATATTTTGAAGAATGTAGGACAGAAAACAGTTCTGGGGCACTTTTGACTACCATTGTCATTTTTCCTGCTGTGGCAGTCAATGGGGTCCAAGAACTGTTTGCATGAATGTAAAGTTTAACCATAATATTTGTTGTAAAACTAGTATGGTAATCAACATGGTTATTCAACTTTTACTACAACGAAATGTAAAGAGACAAGGTTCAAATGTATTGAATAATCAAATATTGAAGGAAATTACTGCCTAAACCAGCAATGCAACTAACAGTATCCTAAATATGTTATTTCTTTGATTATTAAAGACTTCACGGCCTGAACCTTCTGCTCCCCCAATCCCGAATGAGGTAGACACACTTCAGTTCTTTGATGCAGTGATTGCAAGCTGTGACCTAGAACCCAATCGAAAACCCCATGTGGACAACGGCCACGCAGATGTGGACTTCATAGGCAAGTTTGGAGCTTAGCACTTAAAGGGATAGTTCACCCCAAAATGAAAATACTGTCATCATTATTCACCTTCTTGTCATTTTAAACCTGTATGAATAAGATATTTAAAAAATTGTTGCTAACTGAACAACACCAGTACCCATTGACTTGCATGGTTTTGTTTCCATACAATAGAAGTGAATGGGTACCGCCATTGTTAGGTTACCAACATTCTTTGAAATATCTTATTTTGTGTTCAGGTAAAGAAAGAAAATCATACAGGTTTGACATGGCAAGAGGGTAAATAAATGATGACAGAATTTGTATTTTTTGGGGTGAACTGTCTCTTTAACATTCTGCGAATGTACTTGAATGCATCTTCGTGTTTTCAGCCTCAAATTAAATAGTTTGTTTATTAACTAATTTCTTTGCACCTCCCTTTTTAATTTCTCTTTAGTGGCAACCAGTACCAGTGAGCATGACCTTCACTCTAACTGGGTGCTTCGGGACCCTCGTCGAATCTCCATGACAGAATCACAGTTAAAGTCTTCAGATATCAGCCCTGGGCAGACAGCCCAGCAGAAAGGAGACATGGGAAGCACAGGTAGTAGGAGACGCTTGCAACGAAACCCTATCCACCTGCCAAAAGTGGTAGAGAGCGCCTTTCAGACTTTGCGCTTTAAACCAAAGGTAAAGAAGAAAGACTAGCTGAAGAGCACACTGGAAGAACACCATTGCATTCCACTTTTAGTGCCCAAACAGGTTGGACCCAATAGAAGACACCTGGGTAGACTACATTAATAAAGCAGTTACTCAAAGCTGTTGTGAAACAGGCGTAGGCAGTGATGTGATGTCAGTGTTTTAAAGCTTACTCACTGCCACAGCTTCATAAATTATCCAATACATCCGATCCTTATTCAATTGCTCTCAATAACAAACTCTTAAAGACATCACCAGAGCATAACCACTCTGCTTCATCCTTTGCACTGATGCCATCCAGGCTGGGCAACTGGAATTTCCTCATCACAAATAAAATGACTTCTTTTTGTATAGTGCATGACACATGACCGATTCAACTTATTCAGTACATTTGTTGAATAGTTAATACGGTGAAGTGAGTGCTCAATCTTGTGTTAACTAGCAATACCTTTAAGTTTGTATTAGTACGTTTTTTTTTTACATTAAAATGTATAAAGAGGAACTAAACACGTGTGCTTAATCCAAAGCTAAATGGGCTGGTTTCTGCTTTGAGAAAAGGAACTAGAAATAAGGTACTGTTCTTTCAAATCATAATAACGGCAAACCAAACCTCAAAACAAACAACGCCAAACCAGGTGCAATTAGACTCCTAGGTAAGTAGAAAAATTGTATTATGTAGAAAATGAAATATGCCTCATATGGCAAATTACACACAATAGAGGTGGATAAAACGACAAAAACAACAAAGCACAATGTCTTTTTTAATAACTTTATTAGCAAAAACAAGCACATGCACTCATTCAATTCTTCTCTTGCTTGACTTTGAAGAACGATGCCATGCTCTTCATGCCAGTTTTGTCTACTTTGGCTAGAGTCTTCTGAGCTGCAGTCATCTTCTTTGGAGGCTGAGAAACCATGGACCACATTTTAATATTATACTTAATCTTTAGGTGCTTTATAAATGAAACTATTAAATTGAGCATAACTGACAATATCTGAAGCATGAACTGCAAAATGATTTTTTTTTAAAGCAAGGACAACAAGAAACAGATAGGCAAGACATAAACAATGGATATCCACAAAGTTTTGCAATGCAAGTTCTATTGTGTTTAATGGAGCATTTCTTTCCTCAATCCCATCAGCACTGTTTCTGTGCTTCTAACTTACTTTTCGTGCAAAGTCCGAACTGTTGAACTTGGTGTAGTCTTCTCCAGCCTCTACTGGTTTATCTGACAATTTTCGTTTCTATCAAATCCAAGACAGCAGTCACAACAACAGTGAAGACCATATACTCTTAAGTAAACAACTACAAAATTTCTGTTACTTATATTGTGTTAAGATGAAAATAGTTACTGAGGAGTTTCATTAGAGAAAATAAGAAAAAACAAAAAGCAGCTAGGAATAACGGGCGTAAAACAAGTAAAGCAGGAACCAAGCATCATTGATTTAACATTCAAGCATGACTGTAACATGCAGGCAGCTAATGTTAGAGTTACCTTAGAGGGAGGCTCTGTTTCTTTGGGGCTGGATATCTCTGGCAACCTTTAAAATGAGACAAAAATAAAACATATCTTCATAAGGTGAATAACTTGAAAGTAGTGAGTGACATAATTTGCCGTTTAATATTGCCTCGTTCATTTGTGGGGTGATAAAAGTCAGCATGTGTCTAGTGTATGTACATACTGTAGATGCTTAAGGAGATCTTTGCTCAGGTCTTCACTGATGTACTCTGATATGAGACCATGTGCGTAACGCAAATAGTCTTCTGAAAGTATAACACAGAAACTCGTTAGCAAATACTGCATACAAGCATACCGTACTTAATAAAACAACTTCAAAAATGCTTATTATAAATACCCTTTTAATGCCATAATCAATCCCAAAATTATACACTGGGACAAATTTGTGCATAATTAGTTTTGTTAATGTCATGTAATGTTTTTTTCCTAGTTTGTCATTGCTTCAGTATTCTGGTGTTTGGACCCATCCCTGACTTTTGACCTCCTTTACCTTCTCTAGCATCTGCTTCCTGTTTAACTCTCACAAATGTGCTGGACTTCACTCCTCCACCTACAGATATATTGCTCTTTTTGAGTGTGGTTACTGTCCTCTGAACCTGAGAGAAATATATCATTTATTTAGTACTTAAAATACCATTTCAAACCGTTATTGGTTATACAAATGCAGTACTGTGTATTTTAGGCATATTAGTAGCTTTATCAAATTTGTAAAGATTTTTATATCTTTTGTATATATATATATATATATATATATTATGTCAAAATACTGTACATAAATGAAATCAAATATGCTGTATATATGTGACCCTGCCTGTGAAAATCCAGCAAGTCATTTTTTGTGTTTTTGTAGATAATATCATCCTTGTAAAAATATAACCTTGATATCTTCAATCAAAGATATAATAATTGAAATGAAGCTTTGATGCTTGTTATGTCATAATTAGATTATGAGACTTAAGCCTGGATTTCACAGGGTGACATACAACAGTATAAAATATCATAAAGTGCATGAACCTTTTTCTTAAGCCAAGCCATGGTCTTCTCCTGGTTATAACTGTGAAACTTCAGACTGCCAACCTCTGAAAAAGATATCTACTTTTTATATATTGGATGTAAACTATGATACATTATTCTACTCCTCACATGCCTTCAAATATACACACGGACCTTTCTCGTCTGCCACATGATGAATGGAGTCCAATCCCTGTTCGCATTGCAGAAGCTGTGTACATCCAGGGTAATCTTCATCCATCACCATCTGCTTCACTGGCTGGAACTTTCCCTGAGAACAGAGATCACATTTATCATGAAGGTCACAGGACAGAACGTAGCTTTGCTTTTTTATTTGCACTTCAATTTTTGTTTACCTCGGTGGCAGCGCTCTTAATGTATGGCAACAGCAGAAATAAAGGATCAATGGGAGTCACAATAAGCAGTTTACCATCTGTGCACATGCAGAATAAGAGAACTGTTATACCACTTAACTTGTCCTATTACTTACTACTGCATTTCATCGAAGCATCAAAAAACCACAATCGAATGTCACTTGGTGAATTGGTAATGTGAGCTTACCCCTTTGCACAGTCTGTCCAATAAACCAAGACCGAAACTCCTCCGTAAATGCCTTAACTTCATAAACACTGTCATCAACACGACCAAACAGGTACAGAGATGAACCTTCTGTTGTAAAACAGAATTAAAGAACAAGACGGATGCAGTTTAGTGTAACGTTAGTAGTTTAATAGTCAGATGCAATGAATCAAATTGCTATTGTAGCAATAATAAATTAAGCAACCTGTAGCCGGATTTTTTAGTTTAGTGAAGGCTGGATCACTGTCTTCAGAACTGCCTGTGTGCAGCATTGAATCTGAAGGAAAGCAACACAGCATGACACATCAATATAACTGTATGTATCCATTGTTCAACGATTCGTATACTTTGACATGTTAATAGTAATACAAGTTTAATGTGCATTTAAGACTATGACAAAATTAAAAATATGATCTTAAATTAACGTTACTCACGTCTAGAACGTCTGTGCATGTAACTTTCCTGCAAGTAGCATTCAGCACTGTTAACTTAGTAAATAAATTATAACGTTACCTGGCGCAATGACAACCCAGCTGTCGCTGTTAGTGTGAGCAGAGCGTTTCTTTTTAGTACTCATTTCAACAACTGTGTTAAAGGTGTTAAGTTATCAAGCAGTAGCAGTAGCATGAACTGTTGAACGTAAAAGAGCAAAACTGGTAAGGTCCAACTTCAGAAAAAAATGGCGGCAAATTTTTGTTTACGTACTGACAGGGGCGTGAACAAAATCGAAATTTAGTTCTATTCCGTTATTATTCACATGAATATGGCTTTACAATATTATACATTATTTAAAAAGACGGTAAAATTTAAATCCGGTCCAACATTTCTTTAGAAAGTCTTTGTGAATACCACATCGTTTTCAATAGTTCCTGCAACCCCTCCTTAAAATGGTACATTCCCCAGAATCCCTTAAAGGCACACTGATGCTCAGCCGTTAAACTGTAGCATCTTTCTCACAATTCTACACAATATTTCGCAATAATTTTGTACAAGATAAGACAAGATTTTTTTATAATAAAATAAATATAATTTCAATAAATATAGCATAATATAATAATAATTTCACCCCAGGTGTCCTACCGTTAGCTGAACATATAAACCGCTTATCAAAATCATTGCGGTTTCTAAATCTTACCACAAGATGGCGACATTACCTTATACATGTAACGGTTAATGCCCTAAGGCAACACGTAAAGTATTCAATAATTGCGGATTGATTGTAAATGTATTGTCTATTCTTAAATATTACCTTAATGGAAAATTATAGTAATCTTATCTTCGTTTATAATGCCAATAAAACAAAATAAATAAACTGATAGGAATGAGATACAGTAAAATAAATAAACTAAATTCTAACAAAAAGTTAAACTGAGCCATCTGATGGGACATTTTTAAAAACATTTTTAAAAACACTTACCTATAAGACAATCATTTATTTTGTAAAACTGTACCCTTTCATACACTGGTCATCTTTCCCCTTCAACGTGTGACACCATTATTGAGTAACTGCATTCGTGTTGTAAGAGTGAGGCAGTATCTAAGTTGGGTGAGAGCTCCAATAAACTACAACCACTGACACCATCTGCACAGGCTTAAATATATATCTGATCTGTTGGTCTGTTTAATGTAATATTTGATGGAGTAGTCCATAACCTTTACAGAGATGAGAATAACCATTCTTATTTTGCATCTGAGCCATACCTCCTCCCACACACATGCAAAATTAGGCAAACACACTATGCTGCCTTGCACAAACATGCTCCCACAATATTGTTGGAAAGCAAAAAGAAAACAGGGACATTTAACTGGTGTTTGGTTTAACTTTTCCACTCTCACACAGACAGACGTTACCTAAACAAGTAGCCTAATGCTTGCGCATCAGTAGGGTACTGTTGCTGCACAAATGGGGTCAATTTACTATGCACTGAGCATCTTACAGCATCACCCAACAGCAGACACACGCCTCTTTCTTAATGTGGGACTTATTCAAACTGCCTGAGGTCCATGAGAATTGGGTGAGTGTGTGAGTAAGCTACCAAGATTGAGAAGCACATTATAAAAAAATGTATTTTTTTTGTAAATAATTGTTTTTTGAGTGTTGATGAACTAAGTGGGTTTATTGTGTTTTATTAATAGGGCAGGTCGCTAGAAATCGAATTGATCTTTAAGTGCTTTTATTGACACTTTATTGATTACTTTATGGTCAACTACAAACATTCAAACTAATTTTAGGCTATATATTTATGTTTTCGTAATTATAACGGGGTTTAATTTAAACCTCATAAGAAACCTAAATTTAGTCGTGAAGCTAGGTTAATATTTCCACATTTTCACGTAGCCTATAACTTGGGGAAACCATATTAGGGCGACCACGAAACGAAAATACGAAGTTTGTGGAGCACAGTCAAAATACGAATTTGTTTATGTCAGCAAACTGGCTGTCAAGATATATTGAGCAGGCTTTTATATTTTATAAAAATGCTCTGACTATCTACAAGTTTCAAGTCAGTACGCATAGGGTAATTGGTTATTTAGGCTATTTATATTCGTAAAAATAAAGAAATAAATATATTTTTTCACATTTTAAACAAGAAGACTAATAGAGTGATATGCTAAGTTAAAAATTACGAAGAAATTCGTTACTTATTCTTACGGCAACGTTTTCGCTGGATAAATCCACACGTTATAGGTGTGAATTCGTTAGGTTACATTTTCATTTGTTTTGACGCAGTGTGAAAACTAAGAAAAATGCAATTTTCTTGATCAAAAGGACGATTTCAATGCTTCAAACTTATTTTCGAAATGACTACCATTTACCAACGTTTCAAGTCGGTGCAAAACATCAGTGGGGGCGATGATGATGACGGATTTAGGTCTGGAATTGGTCAAGACGATTTGATTTATCAATAAAAAAAACTTCGTAGTGTTTAAGAAAACGCAAATAACTTATTTGTATGATGAAACGCATAAATCCTAAATGTAGCCTATTACGTTGCGTTTAGATTACAATAATTGTATAAGATTATGATATATTTCTGAATTCCTATATAATATTTAGCTTGATCCTAAAAATCACCTACAGCCACGAAGTGATAATCGTCAGCATGTGTTTGCTTGTTTGAGAGTGAGTCGAGGAAGGTCGGAAAATGCTGAAAACCTCACCTCAGCTGT